>NC_136899.1:15025420-15085420 GCF_949152265.1 Phoxinus phoxinus | reverse complement strand
TCACTCTACCTCCTCCTGGCGTTATGTCCCTCCCTCTCACAGGGTGCTAAAACAGTGACATCTGAGGGTGCGCGAGTCAGAGAAAGCAAAAGAAAGCCCGAGAGAGAGAGAGGTAAGACAGGGGGTCGATATTTGACCATGCCTGTGACCCAGCAGCCTGCCTTGCTTCATAATGGGCACAGCAACAGATGGCGGTGCACGTACACACACAGACACACTCGCATACACACAGAGCAGCTGTCTCTCTGCCTCCCACTCCTTTACCCTTTCAGAAGGCCCCAGTGTCCAAACCACCATGATAGGGACAGCTGTGTGTGTGAAATAGAGAATGGGAGGGTCTTTGTCACAGGAACATGTGCTTGAAATGACATCTCTCTCTCTTTCGCTTTCTTTTCTCTCTCTTCTTACAGCTTCCATTTTTTTCAGAAGCTTTCATAGTCATTATCCTCACATCTGTAATGTTTTGAATTACTTTGTCTCGTTTATATGAGCACATGATTGGAGATAAAGGCTGGAGATGTAATGGAATATGCTGCTACTGGGGTGTGTGTGTGTGTGTGTGTGTGTGTGTGTGTGAGAGAGAGAGAGAGAGTGAGTGGGTGTAGATAAACTTACCTACTCTCCTCTTCTACTTGAATGCCGACAGACTGAAACTTGCAGTGCACTTCTGATTGGCTGGTTTCCTCAGGACCATCAACCTTAACACACACACACACACACACACACACACACACACATTAAATATGGAGGCTGGGTGTCTACAGTCAATTTTGAATTGTTATTGTTAAATGTACTGCTTTACATTTGTTGTTGTTTGTACTTGAGGCCTTTTTAAATGGTCCTTTGTGAATATTTTAGTTCCAAACGATGTAGGTGTAAAGCAAGAAGTGATTAGAAATGTGGAAATTGTACACTTTATTGATGCATACTCAATAATCAGATAATGTACTGCTGTGTAAAACTTAGTACGCTGCCTACCTAGACAGCATATTTGGGCATCATAGCATGTAAAATACTGGCGCATACTCAATAACTAGAGAATATACTGCAGACAATGGATGTGCTCATAGAAGTTTGCTGCCATTCTAGACAGCATTCATTCATTGGGTATCACAGTGTATACTACATAGATGGCTCCTCAATAATCAGAGAATATACTGCTGATTATTAATGACTAGACAGCATTTATGGGCATATTGTACACTGTCTTAGAGCATACTAAATAATTCCAGTATATACTGTAAATAATGTCCGGCTGAATTTAAAATAACATACTGGCATACTAATCTTACTATTTTTGCCAAATCTTTGTGTGCCAGAAATATTAAGAGCAGTACACTATTCTGAAGGTTTTGAGAGACAGTATTTTTCCACATACACAAGTACCGGTAGTGTGTTGCTTACTTCTTTTCTTGAAGTCCTGTAAACACTGAGCTCATATCTGATCTCTGTTTTGTGTTTTCTTTGTTAGTTTAGGATTGCTAGTCTGTAACCCTATAGGCAACGCAGATGTGATTGTGTGTGGCCAACCTGTATCCCTATGGACAGGCACTTCCTGAGGGCGTCTTTCTTAGCGTCCTGTGCGATGCGTGTTACGCTGGTGGCGCTGGCTGTGGTGATGGTGATGGTGCTGTTGGTCACATGCTGGCTGGCCGGGCCGTGGACTTGAGCGTTCGCTGCCTCAATGGCTGCCGTCAGGGCCTTCATGCTATCGATGCTCTCAGTGGAGTTGCTGAGGCCCGACTGGACCGCTGCTAAGGCCCGGTTTGCAGGGCCAGCACCCGTGAGCTCATTGTAGGCATCCTGTGCTGATTCTGTGCTGCTCTGGGCTGTTATAGAGATGTATGGTCTGGTGGGTGTTGACCTGGGTGGGACGGGGGGCGGAGTTTTCTTGTAGGTTGTTATACATGATGATACTGTGGAGTAGGAGGAGGTGATAGGTTACTAAGTGACACAAGTAGCGCATTCATCGATTGACAATTTAGTTCAATTTATTTAATAATCAAAAGATAACAAAAGAATAATTGCAGGTTCAGGATCTGAAAATGACAAAAAGACGTGGAAGTGAATTTAGAGTACCATGGACCTATTTGAAGTACTTTAGAGAACAATACAATAGAATACAAACACAGCAGAGATGAGTAGAATACAGCAAAACATCAAGTCAGTGAAAACATTGAGTCAAGTTCAGTGAAGTTGATGGGATTAGAATACAAAATAGAGTAGAACAACATTGGGAAGAAGAGAATAAAGTAGCCTACAGTATAACAGAGTCAAATCAAGTTGAGAAGATTAGAATTAAGTAAACAGAATAGAGTAGACTGGCATGTAATAGTATTGAGTTAAAGTAAAACAGAATTCAGTACCGTAGAACATAATAAAGTTGAGTAAAGTAGAACAGTAGAGTTGAATCACTGCAGAGTTGAGCAGAAATAAATGACAGTAGAATAAATTAGAACAAAGTTGGTGAAGTACATTAGAGTACAATGAAGTTGAGCCGAGGAGAACAGGGTAGAATAAAGTTGTGTAGAGCAGAAAAGAGTAGCAAATGTGCTCAACAAGGTTGAGTAAAAGATAATAAAGTAGCAAAATATAATAGAATAGAACATAATAAAGTTGAGAAGAATAGCCAAAAGTAACCTACAATATAATAGAATGGGGTTGAGTAGAGTTTGAATAGAGTAGAGAATAAAGTACAATAACAACGTTTTGTACAGTAGAATAGACTGGTGTATAACAGTATAAAGTAAGAGTAGAACATCATTTAATAAAGTAGAGCAGAGTAAAGATAAGTAGAATAGAGTAGAATTACACTTTTGAACGGAGTACAACAGAGTTGAGTGGGAGAGAACAGAGTGAAGTAGAGTAGAATATAATACAATAGAGTTGCATGAAACAGAATAGCGAATAGAAGTTTAGTATTAAAACAAATAGAGCACATTAGAATAGAATTAAGTAGAATGAAGCATAAAAAAGTATAAGAATGCTAGGTAAGCATTTTTATGTCCGAGTGCAGTAGTGTGCAGTAAGGTAGAGCATGCGTAGAGTACAGCACTGTAGAGTTGCAGAGTAAAACTACAAAAGGAGTTTGGCATTACTGTCCCAAAATCATCCATCCATTTCTGCTCTCTCTGTTCTTCCTGCCTGTATTGCTTAGAATAGCACAGCTGCTGGAGAAGACTAAACACGGTGTGTGTGTGTGTGTGTGTGTGTGTGTGTGTGTGTGTGTGTTCAGAGACTAAACAGTGGCAGTCCATTTTCTTACAGCTCCCTCATTTCCTGCTTTTGGCAGGAGCAGGTTAGCGCAGGCCCAGACACACACACACACACACACACACACTCCTGGACACATGAAGGGAACGGATTAGATCGGAAGATCTCTCTTTTGCTTTATGACATCTGAGTACGAGAGTGCGTGTGTCTGTTTTAGATTATAGCACTGTAAGAAGATCATGCTCTGTGTTTTAACAGCTCTCTCTCTCTCTCTCTCTCTCTCTCACACACACACACACACACACACAGAAGGGATGTGGAACAGGTTTGTGACTGCTCCGTGTGTCTGAATCTATGTAAACTGGGTCACAGTGCATGCGGAAAGTAGGCCAGGCTTTCTCTTTAAACTATTACAGCAACCGAGCCGGGCACTGTGTGTGTGCTTGTTCTCACCTGTGTGTATGAGCCTGTGTCATGTGTCAAGCATGTATGTGTGTGTTCTCTGACCCACCCAGTCCTGCGGTTTATTTCTAAAGCCTTTCCTCTCTCTCTCGCTCTCTCTTTCTATGTGACAAAGGCAAACCGCAGGTCAAATAGCCCAAAACATCCAGCCACCTGGAGCCCTTTAAAATACAGATGTGAGTTTCCAAGCTAAAAACAGTCTTATCACACAATAGTAATAGCCTTGAGAATCTCATTACCAAATATACATATTCTTCCTGTCTTTGTTTAAATAGATGAATACAAATATAAATGTAAACTATATGTAAAACATAAACGCACACTACCGTTTTCTATTTTAATATATTTTAAAAAGCAATCAATTATTATGATGGAAAAGCTGAATTTGCAGCATTATTACTCGTCTTTAGTGTCACATGATCCTTCAGAAAAAAATGAGTGCTGAATTAGTGCTCAAGAAATATTTTTTATTTCGTGTCAATGATAACAACAATTGTGGTGCTTAATATTTTTGTGGAAATCGTGATATTGCAGGATTCTTCGATGAACATTCGAAGAACAGCATTTATTTGAAATATAAATATTTTGTAACATTATACTGTCACTTTTGATCAATTTAATGCATCCTTCCTGAATAAAGGTATTAATTTATTTAAAGAATAAATAACTGAACCCAAACTTTTTAATGGTAGTCTTATATCAATACAAAAAACAACACACACGCATGCACACACGTTGTGTTTTCATGTTTTATGGGACTTTCTATAGACATAATGATTTTTATACTGTACAAACTGTATATTCTGTTGCCTAACCCTAAACCTACCCGTCACAGAAAACTTTCTGCATTTTAATATTTTCAAGAAACAGCACTTAGTGTGATTTATAAGCCGTTTTCCTCATGGGGAACAAAAAAAAGGACAAGGATTTTGGATAATGCCATCCTTGTCAGGACATTTTGTCCCCATAATGTAGTGTTTACCAGGACACATACATACACACTGACACACACACATATGCCCCATCTGCACAAAAGCATGCCAGGAAGGTCAATGGGTTGTCTGGACTCCACAAAGTGAAGAGGAAATCAGTTGCCAGAGAGCTGTCAAAGTCTTTTTAGAGGCCAAAACGTCTCAAAAATAGTGTTTTTCTAACATGGGCAACCGCAGTATGATATATTCTCTAACACCAGATGTGTAGGACACATCCCAAACGACTTTATTTTCACCTACACGTGTGCGCACACACACACACACACTTGCACACAAAAAAGGCAGGGAATAAAAACAAGTCATGCCATGTTAGCGGCATTACTGACTACCTCACAGTTTCCACGGATACACTTTGATGTTTGGATCATGGAAGCGTCACGCCTCCAAAACCGCGCACACACACACACACACACACACACACACACGCTCGCTCTCAAGGCCATCGTGTTTATCCAACAGTTGGGAAGTGGAGTGTGATAGAGAATTCCTGAACTCCAGCAGGCAGGAACGGAGAAAGAAAAACTCCCTGAAATGCTTTCGTCCAACTTTCTCTCAACAAAACGGTCTTAACATCTGCCGCTTGTCTAACACAATCCGAGCGCTACTGCAAACAAATGCAGCGACTAATTCTGGGGATCGGGATTGGAGTTAAACTCTCTGAAAGTCCAGATCAAATCTGAGAGCGAGTGATGCGAAAGCTAAACCGCACGCATGCATGCTAGCTTTGTAGTAATTTAGCCTGTTGGTTGAACATTAATTGGCTGCGTTCTTAGCCGATAAAGTATTTCTCATTTCAAAAGAGTGAAAGAATGAGCGAGAGGTTAAAGAGGAGGAGGAGAGGGACTCTGTGAATGACAAAACCCCTTTTGGCCCCCGGCCCACAAACTCCTCTTTGTGAGGCACTTCAAACGAGCGGCCGACGGAGGAGTGTGAATGGTGAATCTCCTGGCTAAAAAACACACTACCCCCCGCCCGGGCCAGCGCTGTATCAAAGACGTCCCCTGCTCAACCCCCTTCACTGCCTCCCCCCTATCATCCATTCATTCCTTCTTTTCGGGCCCTGCCCGGAGAAACTCCCCTTTCGGCCTCATGCTTCATTAGGAGGGGAGATTGAACGCACCTCTGGGCATCATGACGTCTGGACGCAGACGAGTGCGACGTGAGTGTGTGTGTGTGCGCTTGTGTGAAAGCGACAAAAACGATAAAACTTATTCAAACAGGTTAGTTGGGCTCCCTCTAGCAGATGCCAAGGGAATTATCGCAAAACACAAAGCGCTATAAAGCCAGAGGAGGGGCCGCAGTGTGTTTTGTGTGTGTGTGTGTGTGTGTGTGTGTGTGTGTGTGTAAGCAGGCCAGGGTGCAGAATGACAGTTCGGCCCAGCTGCCGTGTGTTTAGAAAGGGGCTGGTCACCGTTCGTCTTTCTCTCCGTCCCTTGCTCTCTTTTTCCAAAGCCAGCTGGAGTCCTTTGTGATAGTGTAGCCGTGGAAACAAGGAGGGACATGAAATCCGTGGCCTTTCTATAAAACAGCGTGTGCGTGTAAAAAACAAAACAAAGATAAAAGAGATAAAAACAGACCAGCCAGTATTGAACAAAAAAAGCACTTTTTTTTTTTTTTAAGAAACGCAGCGCTGACTGCTAACTGTAAAAGTGCGAGTGGATGTGTTTACTAACAGTGTGCCTGACCTACTTTTGCTTGTTCTAAGTTCATACACATGGCCAGTTTCCCCGCAGCTGTCAATCAGTGACGAACACACCCATGCACGCTTACAAACAAACACACACGCATGCGCTAACACTCGGTCGACAGGTGACACATCAAGTGTCATAATCATAGTTCAAAGAAGGAATAAAACACAGACTAGACAGTTTATGGCAGTTCAATTAGGTAAGAATGAGATTATATATGTGTCGTGGGTTATAAATAATTAAATAATATTAATTGAAATTAAATTAAATAAATAAAATAGATTAATTAAATCTGAATTCAAAAATATTTATAATTTGATTAAATTATGAATTTATTAAAAAACTAATTATTAAAAAATATAAAAAACAAATACTATTTGAATGCAAAGTAATAAAACAAAATAAATAGCATTTTCTTTCTGAATGTATAAATAAAATAAAACATTTGATTTTCTAAATGCAAAGGTTTGAAACCTTAACTTTACTCTTCAAAGTTATTGGGAGTAGTTATCTGCAGGGGTGCAAGATCTTAAGGTGATGAATATTTTTCTCTCTAGTCTGTAAAGACAGACATGCCCTGGAGGAGGACAAGAGAGGCAGGGATGAATGAGGGGAGACACACACACACACACACACACAGTAAAAGAGGATGAGATTAGTTTTAGCGGCCCATTTGCTTTAGTTCCTGTCAAGCATTCCTGACACCAGTTAAAGTGAGAACACACACACACACACACCAAAACCATTCTGAACTATAGGATACACAAAGACACACACAAAAAACCACGAGACACATTCAACTTGACAGCAGTCTAAAATGATAATTTAATACACACGCACACTCCTGACACACAAATGATCTCTGCCTTTACACTCCCTAATCAGTCTACATACCTGTCTGATTACACATCTGTTTGACGGCTCACCAAGTGTGAGTGTTTGTGTGTTTGTATAAGGATAGATGCATCCTGCATTGCTCTCTTCCAGGAATGAAACCCAACTGACAGGAAGATACACACTCATATGTACCTAGCATCTAAATATGAGGCATACAATACAATAAATAAATATTAAAAAAGCTAATTATAGGCTATTTAGTAAATCAAAGACCAAATACACACACACACACACACACACACACACACACACACACACACAATTTAATAAATTATATTGGTTTACTAATTATATATATATATATATATATATATATATATATATATATATATATATTATATATATATATATAAAATCCTTATTTTTAAATACAAAATATTTATATTTATTTATTTATATAATTGTATGCATTATTTTATATTATAAAATTTAAAAATTAAAAGATTTAAATAAAGTTATCTTTATTTTTAAATACTTACCCAATACTAAATATTCATATAAATATTTTATACTAACATATTTATATTTATTTATATAGTAATTAAGTAATTAATTTAGTAATTTTGTTTTAAAGAAATGTAAAATATTATATAAATGGAGTAATATAATATATAATCTAAGTATTTTAAAATATATATTATTACATATGTTAATTTATAATATTATTATAAAAATGTTTAATTAAATAATGTATAAATATTTGAAATGTAATTAAAAATAACTAATTAATCTATTATAAAAAAATTGATATAGATAGATAGATAGATAGACAGATAGATAGATAGATAGATAGATAGATAGATAGATAGATAGATAGATAGATAGATAGATAGATAGATAGATAGATAGATAGATAGATAAAAAGCTATATAAGTAGCACTGGAATGTATGAACTTAGTGTGTGTTTGTGTTCATTTGAAGGTCTTTAGGTCGAGATCTTGTACATCTCAAGAGGTCAGAGGCCTGACACTCATGCATTTACATCTAAATACAAAGGAATGTGGTCAAAAGTTCACACCCGACTTATATATGCAGCACACCCAACACACAACTCATGAGATGAGCCATGAATGAATCTAAATAAACGTACTGTCATCTGAGCAGCACTACTGATTTGAATCTAACCAACTTTCCAGCTGACTAACCACCCTAATAATTACCCGTAACTCACCTATCTCTCTTTCCCCCACTCCCCATCTCTCCCTCTGCGGCTTGTTCTCTTTATGCTTTGTGTCTCCAGGTTTGACCTCTGACCCCCGGTATCCTGTGAGGGGGGGAGAGATGGGGAAAGAACCCGCTTGTGTGTGGCGGAGAAATGTGTGTAGTTTTTGTGAAGAGTGTGTTAGTGCTGGTTTAGGGTTATTCCGAGATTGAAGTGGTCTTTAGGAGACTTAAGGGACCCCCGACACTCACACACACACACCACACACACACACACACACACACACACACACACACACACACAAACACAGGGGGTTGGGGGTGAGTGGGCAAGAATGCAAGGAACAAACGAGGAGCCCAGCAGGAGTGCAGGAATGCAATGCATTGTGTTACAAAGACTTCCTAAACTACTAAAGTAGAACCTCACACACACACACACACACACACACACACACCTCGGCTCTTCCCATAAACTCATATAGAGTCAATCCAAATGGCATGTAATTTTTGGCTTTTTATAAATGCATGTTTTGAGACTTCAGCGCCAAAGTGATATATGCCATTAAAGGACCCTCCCAAAACATTTAGGGGCAAAAAAACACACACGCACAGACACACAGAGGACCCTTTCTGAAAGAGTAGAGACGGTCTGTAATTAAGGTTTGCCCCACCCTCGCAGTGAAAACCTAAACCATTCAACACACACACACACACACACACACACACACACACACACACACACACACACACAAACACACACACAGAGAGAGAGAGAGAGAGAAGAGAAGAGAAGAGAAGAGAAGAGAAGAGAAGAGAAGAGAAGAGAAGAGAAGAGAAGAGAAGAGAAGAGAAGAGAAGAGAAGAGAAGAGAAGAGAGGAGAGGAGAGGAGAGAAAGAGACAGGAGTTTCCTGTGACAGGATCATGACAACAACCGCACTTCCTTTCTGTGTGGCCTGAATCAAAGCATAGCGATTCTCAAAGAGAGGCCGTTAAGTTGTAATTACGTAAAGTGCACGGTCATCAAACAGTCAAGAGAACTCAGATCACTCTCCAAAAACAGACTCAGATGCCACTAGTTTCTGGAGAGAGGGAAAAAAAAGTATTCTTCTAATAGTCAGTGTGTTTCTGTAACACTAAGAAGCATGTTAAATCAGGTAATGAACAGATAATTGACATTGTGACACTGACAGACCACATTCCGCTATATTGCAAGTGAACAGACTTAAAGGGATAGTTCACCCAAAAATGAAAATTCCTTCATCATTTAATCGCCCTCAAGTTCTGTAGGAATTTCTTCTTTCTGCTGAAGACAAAAGAAGATATTTTGAAGAATGTGGATAATTGAACAGTTGACGGAAGCCATTGACTCCCCCCCCCCCCCCCCCCCCCCATATTATAGAAGTCAATGGGGACCATCAGCTGTTTAGTTGCCGACATTCTTCAAAATATCTTCTTTTATGTTCCTTGTGGGTGAGGAAAAATTATGACAGAATTTAAATTTCTGGGTGAACTATCCCTTTAAGGCTCCAGCATGTGTCAGAATGTTTCATTGTGTGCCTATCGCCACCTACAGGATCAAAATAAAAGTGTTGAAATGCACACCTCAAAAAGTTCATAACACAGCTGACACCACATTTATTTTTACAGACACTTCAGTGTCACGTGATCCTTCAGAAATCATTCTAATATGCTGGTTTGCTGCTCAATAATGCCAGTTTTGAAAACAGTAATATTTTTGTGGAAACTTTTGATCAACTAAATGCATCCATGCATAATCCTCTCATATACATACAAAATAATGTGAAATATATAGGCCTATTTAATTTTGAAATTTATGATCAGATCAATGCAAGTCATAAAAAAATGTGCATGTGCATACATATTCTCTCTCTCTCTCTCTGTGTGTGTGTGTGTGTGTGTGTGTGTGTGTGTGTGTGTGTGTGTGTGTGTGTGTGTGTGGGAGAAACTCAGGCAGAAATGCATGAGATCATCTCCTCTGTAATGTCTATTAAAAGGTAAGCTTCAGGTCATAGATTTAGAGGAGGGATTCATATGAAAGCTTGAAGATTATGCGTGTTTGTGTATTTTTCTGCATGCCCACACTAGTAGAGTATTTCAGACAGTGTTTTTCATTATGTCGCTTTCTCACTGACACCCTCTTTCATGTCTCTTTCTCACATGCACATACATACTTACACAGGCTGATTAACTAACTCCGGGGAGGAAGAGGAAATCATATAAATCTTAGAGCTTTGAGACATGATGTTTAAGTATAAATCAGCACAGCACCTTTCATGGTGAGTGAGGGGAGTGCCTGAAAGGAAATGATTATTTGTGCGGCTGAGAGAGAGAAAGAGAGCGAGACGGTGACTGAGGAAGGGAGGGAGAGAGAGAGAGGATGAAAAGTAGCAAGACTGTTTAACTGAAATGTCTAACTGAGTGATTTGTGAAGTCTGGAAAGATGGTCTGTCCTATAGACACACACACACACACACACACACACACACACACACACACACACACACACACACACACACACACACACACACACACACGCACACACACACACACACACACACACATAATTTCTCAAAGCAAAACTATCACCCTTAATCATTTATGCTAAAATAATGAGTATTCAGCACAAACAAATGTGCAAAAAATACACTACATGTGGCATCTTTACATTACTAAAAAAGATGCCCATGAATCTTTACATGACCAGTGTTGTTGTTTATCTAAAACTAAAAATAATATTTTTTTTTTATTTTTGAAATACAATTTAAATACATAAATATACAAATATTACATCAAAATTGTAACTCAAAGTAAACAAAACAAATTTAAATGCAGCCTCGGCAACTAACTGAAATTTAAGTACTAAAATTATTACGACTATTATTGAAATAAATATTATAATAAAAAACGATTAAAATGACAAAAGTACATAACAAAATTGCTTAAACTCAAACTAAATAAAACTAAATTAAAGTTAATTAAAAATAATAAATGCTATAATAGCATTTAAATAATACAAAAAAAACACTGGAAGTAGGCCTAGCATTAGAAGTAGGATTAGAAGACTATTATATTTTTAAAACAATCATTGTTTTAGACTTTATTGTGAACTGCATCATTCACTGAAATGATTCACACGTATATTCTCTCATGTACACTTTTAAAAATAAAGGTTCTTTATGGGCATCGATGGTTCCATGAACCAGAGCATTTCCATGCAGAAAAGTTAGGCTACTTTATGGTGGAAAAGGGTTCTACAGATTTTAAAAACGTGCTTAAGCAAGAGAGAGATTCAAATTGTTATTTTAAGTGAATCTAAAAACTCCTTTTTGGAACCTTTATTTTTAAGCGTGTAGTAGGCAGTTTGCCTATTTGATTTCAAACACGTGCTTTTCTCCACTCTCTCTCTCTCTCTGTACTACACCGCCCTCTTGTGCTCAAAACCGGCACTGTTCACTAACAACACATGCATTTTCCACGGGTTTAGTTAGGCTACTTGTATTACAATATCAAATGTATGACGATTATATTCTTTTGGTCTTTGCAGAAAATCAGCTTTGAGTTCAAAAATATTGATTTGTCTCTTATTACTACAAAGGACTTTTATTACTTTCTTGGCTCAATATGAGAGTCATCAGACTCGTTGTAATGAGAATATAATCGATAATGTTGAGATCATATCTAAGTGAGTGTCCATATTGATCGACTGGAGGACCTGTTTATGATATCACTGCAGCCATCTTTGGCATTCTGAGACTCTGACTGTCACAATCTCTCCTTTTAGACAGGATGACATCGAAATGAGCGCCAAAAACGCCATGATGCACTCAGGGTCTATTTTGGTCTTCCGGTTTGAATTTCCACAGCATGAAGGTACAATCTTACGGATTTATGAATGAACCACTTGTTTTAAAATCGTCCCGGTCTACTGACATTTGTTATGACATCCGCTTCAAACGTTATAATGCTCATGATAACTTTCGTTAAGGGTAGGCAATTTTCAGAGAAGCTAGCAATAGCAAGTTAGCTTTGAAAGCATGACATCCAAGCCTCCCTTCAGAGCGTCTCCAAAGCCACATCTCCTTCAAAACACATGAACGCGTACAGCAGGGAGCAAACAAGCATCACGAAAGATGGCATTAAACTACCTCATGTCTCGAAGCACATAACAGTGCAATAATAATGAACATAAACAACCTAAAGAACACTGACCACCACCTGACTACTGCAGATTCATTTCGCCGTTGATGTAGCCATAGAAACGCATAAATTCGAGTCACGAAACGCTCCAATTATAACACCACGGGTTTCCATCTCATCCAAATTACGGCATAAGCTTGTTGTTTTGGTTCAGGAGGAACTGTAAAAGGCGGCTGCTGTTTCGGTTGCGGTGTTCGGTGACTGAGGTCTGTCTAACTCATGAAACGCGCTGATGATGACATGTGATGTTATCAGGATGTGAAGAGGCTTTCAGCAGCATAACAAGAAAATGTTTCTGGAACAAATCGCCCACCCTGCCTTTAACTCTACAATAATAATTACTTCGCCAGATAATTACTCTTTGACAGCGATGCCATAGGAATATACAGAGCTACCGCAAAAACGGAAGTTCAAACACAAAATTCTCAAAATTACAGCTTGTTTCTCTGGCGCAAAGACTACATCAAAACAACAGCAATCTCTAATAAACAAGATCAAATAAAAACAAAACAAAAAGGGAGAAAATTAGAGATAATTAAATGACATCATTCCATCCTCTTTTCACCAGATCAACAGTTTAAATTAATTAGTTGCCGTGGAAACAGCAGCATCATCATTCTGGGAACTAATGTTTTTCTCAGGTCACATTTTGTTCTATTACACTGCAGACATCTTGACCCTTAATAACAACAACAACACAACATCATGACAATGTTTTTTTTTCATACAAAAACACGGAATTTTTTCCAGTTAGATGTTAAACGAGTCTTCTATGGTTGAACTGGAAATAGCCTACACAAACACCGGCAACAGTTTTTATTTATAGAGACCTGCATGCGGCCGTCACAGGATACCTAGACCATTTGAAATGAATGGGATCTCTAAGACTCAGAAATGAAACTTGGATGGTTGAGCCATGTGGGCTCTCGCATGAAAAATACACCCATGCATGCTGACCCAGCTTTCTGGACAGGTTTTGGGAGAACTACACCTCAACTTTTGGGATAATTTCCACCAGTATGGAAAAAAGTGAAATCACACATTAACCCTTTAAGGTACTACTCAACCATTTGGTAGACCACACTTTAAGTCACTATATTTAATTGAAAAATGCATCAAGCTTAACTCAACCTGAATGAGCCATCTCTATCGTTTGGTGTAGTTGTGCAATGCTAAAAAAATCCACTAGATGGCACTGTGTCTGTGAGCAGCGTGCCTTTTCAGTGTTCCTTCAAACAGCACGTGACACAGCGCAAATTTACTCATCCTTTGATGACGCATATCGGCGGGACTTTTAAAGGTAATACTATTTTGTTGACATATTATAGTTTCACAGGACTTGTTAAACAGAATTATGTAACTTAATTAAACAAAAATAAGTCTTATAAGGGTCAAATAATTTTTTCAAAACATGCTCTACCAAACGGTTGAGTTGTCATTTCATGGTAGAGAAGCTAGCTAATGTTGGTAAAATGAGCTAATGTTGGTAAAATGAGCTAATGTTGGTAAAATTAGCTAATATTGGTACAATTAGCTATTTACAATGAACAAAAGGGTTAGTGTTGTTAAAATGATTAATTTAATATTATTCAATTGCATATTTGATGAAAAATATTTGATCAATATAATTTTTTCACCATTTCAAAAAAACTATCCAGTGATGAAATGTTTTCTGTGTTGACAAATCTTGTGTGATATCCTAAACTGCTGAGATAATTACACAACGCGTGCCGTTGTCACGATCCACACACAGATGAAACGGTTAGATCCAAGTGCAGTATTTATTGGGGAAATCTAAAAGACAGCATGGAAGCAGACCTCAAAAGTGGTGTGACGAATAACAAGGACTCCGTAACAATACTAAAACAGACATAACTATAGGGTATAAATACACACAGGGTATAAATACACACAGAACTGACAATCATGATGGGGAACAGCTGGGTACAATGAACAGTGATGAGTGCAGACAAGGATTGTGGGGAATGAAGTTCCTAATGAGAATGACACCGTGGGGGAAGGGGACCTGTAGTGGACACCAGGGAACATAACCCAACACTGTGACAGCCGTAGACTACACATCCGATTCGCGAACTAATTATTCCTTTGAACCGATTCATTTTAATGAATGGTTTAAACAACTGATCTGTCCAACACTGAACTCACGAGACGTCTGAATTGGTGTATAAAATAATCTGTAACACTTTACAATAATGTTCTATTTATTAAACTATTTAACTACATTAGTTAACATTTACTATTGGTAAACTGCACTTCTACAACATTGTTAATTTCAACATTTAGGCTATAGCCTACATTATTGAAATCAAAAGTTGTACAGTATTTGTTAACATAGTTAATGCACTGTGAAGTAACATTGCCACACATTAGTAAGTAACATTACCAAACAATGAACAGCTGTATTTTTATAAAATAAGATAAACAAAGATTAATAAAAACAGTAACAAAAGTTTTGCTCATGGTAAGTTCATGTTAGTTATTAGATACATGAACTAATGTTAAAAGTTACAAACAAATAATTGACTCTAATTTAAATAATACTCTGAAGTTTAAATCATTTAAAATGAGAATGTAAGTGTGCTTACCCCATTTTTGTTTGTAAGAAAAAATTAGATTAGATTTCATCGCAGAAAAATAAAATATGGCAATGTCATTTTTTCCCAATATCGTGCAGCCCTACTGTATATGGTAAATATCAAGAATAAATTTGAAGAATTAATACCAATTATGGTGTTACTATTAATTCCGTTGCTGTTGCACCCCTGACCAAAATCATTAGTGCAGTTGCACAACAGGTCAAAACCCACTTGTGCTGTTGCACGACCACCAAAACCAATTTGGGCTGTTGCATGACCACCAAAAATATTTGTTGTATTTGTTTGAATCGTCTTTAAAACTCTACAAAGAAGACCTTACTGCACAGTGGTTTAAAGTAGTCTGACCATATTCATAACAGTGTCTGTAAAGCATAGTGGAGGTTTTCTTTTTCTCCCGAAAAAATTCTAATCAAATCTTGGGTGAAGTTTTACACACACACACACACACACACACACACACACACACACACACACACACACACACACACACACACACACACACACACACACACACACACACACACACACACACACACACACACACACACGAACGATGTGTTTGGAGCCAATGTGTTTTTATTGGTCAAGAAATTGCACTTAAAATGACTTGTTCTGAATGTTGTTCTTCTATTATGAACAGACGTCTCAACCGTTTGGTAGAGGACTGTATCTAAAATACTGTAGGGTGTAATTAAAAAAATTTTTTTGGTTTTTGTTATTGTTATCATAATTGAATAAAAAATGCAAAGAAATAATTTTTCCTTTGCTTTTTTCATGGTGCGTACCTCAAAGGGTTAAAGGGCAAATGTAATAAAAAGCAAATGGTCTCGCCTCTCTGAGTTTCTTTGTGTATAGGCTGTATATTTTTGAGCCCTGCCTGACACCTGCTCCCTAATATCACATATGACATACCAAAATAGACCGATGCTGGACAGAGTTCAGTATCTCCCCCTCTCTCAAACATACACAACAATGCCATCATTACGATTTTGTATTGATAGATAGATAGATATTTTTCATATTTATTTTTTTATTAATAAGCTATTTTATATTATTATTAGGATTAAAATATGTTTATTTTATATCACCATTACATTATTCATATGATATTGTTAATAATA
The DNA here is from genome assembly GCF_949152265.1 of Phoxinus phoxinus. NCBI lineage: Eukaryota > Metazoa > Chordata > Actinopteri > Cypriniformes > Leuciscidae > Phoxinus > Phoxinus phoxinus. Next base: position 15,069,049 of record NC_136899.1, on the reverse strand, counting down.
ATAATAATTATTATTTATTTAAAATGAATAAAATAAGCTAATAATCAGCTTATAAACTCGCATCAGTCCATTGCACTGTGAGTAAGCAAAATGTCCTCAGTTTAGTTGTGCATCACCTCAGTCAATACAAACAATCAAACACAAACAACCAGATGACGAGAGAGAGAGAGAGAGAGAGAGAGAGAGAGAGAGAGAGAGAGAGAGAGAGAGAGAGAGAGAGAGAGTCTACTCACAGAGGCGGCGGATCCAGGAGTCACACATACCCTGTAATTTTCGGTAAACGGTAACCGGAGAGAGAACGAGAGAGAACAGCTTCTGAATGAATCTTCGGGATCTAGTGATAAACTCCAGCTTGGCTCTGAATGGAAGCTATGATGACGCTGCAGTGAGTTAATGCTCGCGTTCGGTGGATCGAGCTGCTAGTTCAGTTACGGGCGGGTACGGGACCGGCCCACACCGTCACATCCGTTAAATACACCGATTCCCGTACCGGCCAAACATGAATGAGTCTGCGGGACTTCCCACCACACTGAACTGACTAACCTCATATTGGCTTAAAAAAAAAAAAACTCATGGGCTCATTTATGTAGAATAATAATAATAAAATCACAACAAAATAAATATAGGGGGAAAGGTTTTTTTTTTTTAAAGTCGTATAGGCTATCGTTATAGGTTTATACTGTCATCTCAATAAAAATAACAGTGTATTGTGTTTTAGATGAAAAAAATAATACTGCATGAATGTCAATCCATGGACACAGTCATCGTCAACAGTCAACTACCAACTTGTAGGCTACTTTAAATGTAGGCTATGTCTTTAGTAAAGTTAAAATGTTCTATCCCATAGGGAGATTTGGTGTAAATATTCAGAAGAAGAAAGAAGAAAGAAACTCGTACAGGTTTGAAACTTGAGGGCGAGTAAATGATCACAGAATTTACATTTTTGGGCGAACTATCCCTTTAAAACAGTGTGTGCTCGAGCCCGCCCTCGTGTGGTTGAAAAAAAAAACTGTAACACAACGCCCGTGTTTCATCTCCCTCATTCTCCTCATCTCCTCTGACTTCGACAAGAACTGAGCCTCTCTCTGTGTTTCTGCAGGTTTTAATGTAATGCAATTCCATATAGCCTTCCTCCCACTGTAATTCCATGCTTCTTGAAAAGACAAACAACCTCATGACATACATTTAGAAGCTAGAGAAACCTCTAGAAATCAATTTTAATACTAACATAATGGTGACACCATCTTGTTACCTGATTATTGATTAATTTGCCCCACCTGTCCTCCCTCATTACCTCCATTGTTTGCTCTCCCTATATTTAATCTCCCTGTGTTTGCAGTCCTGTGCTGGTTTGTCGTCTAAACCTTGTCTGATGTCACCTCATGTTTCCTGTCCATGCCGAGTCTAATTGAAGTCTTGCCACCGGTCTTGGTTTCCCCCACGGGGTAGTTTTTGTTTAAATTTTTTACCTAATAAACAGCCATTGTTTTGCACTTGAGTCCTCGCTACTTTCACCTGCCCAAACCCTGACAGTTTTATGGGGAAAGATCCTTTTTATAGACATTTTTATATTGTACAAACTGTATATGCGATCTCCTTACACAAACCCTACCCCTAAACATACCCAAACACTTTCTACATTTTTATATTTTCAAAAACATAACTTAGTGTGATTTATAAGCGGTTTTCCTCATGAGGACCAAAAATGTCCCCACAAGGACAAAGATTTCATATTGCCATCTTTACACACACACACACACACACACACACACACACACACACACACACACACACACACACACACACACACACACACACACACACACACGCATAAAGAGGATATCAATGGTAAGTATTTTTCTAAAATATCCTTTGTTTATGGATCAGGTAAAGCTTTTCTTCCTTGATTTAGATTGCTGTGAGAAATATTTTGTCAGAACTTTATATTATTTTTAGTCTGAATAAGTTTGACAAGACTGCAAGAGTCTGTATGACATATTCAATAACTCCAATATGTCACCAAATAGCAATCTGATGTAAAGTAACAAAAGAATGTAATTAGGCTTTGGGGGAAAACGTGAAAAATGCAGCGTTTATTTATATTTCCAATAAATGTGAGCATAATAGACTTCCTCTCTCTAAAGAAACTTGTTTAATGTCAGAGATGGATCAGATCAGGAATGGTGGCATCCATCATCTCTCTAGACCTTAGAGTTCTCACAAGTGCTCATCTGGGGCTGGAGTTTCCTTGTAAGCTAGAGGCATGAAAGCATTATATCCCATTACCCTGGAGAAAGAAGCAGACAGAGAAAGAGAGAGATGGACAGAATAGCAGATGATGCACACAAAAAGAGAAACTCTCAGACAGACGGGGAGTTCTAATCCTTTAATGCCATGGAAATGACATTTAGATCAAAGCTGCTAAAAGGACAAATGTGATACGCACATCTGTGAGTGTGTCTGTCTGTAACTTGGAATATAGGACTGCTGTAAAACTCAGTCCCATACTTACTTTCTGGTTACCATTAAAACATTTTTTTTTTATAACACTTACTTAGTTCACCCTTAAATCTTATTGGTCGTTTGTTTACACACTGTAAAAAAAAGTACAATCAAGTCATTTAAACTTAAATTACATTAAACTGATTGCTTAACTTATTTTGATGAGTTAAAGCAATGTAAAAAAAATAAATCAATAAATATAGTAATTAATAAAAACATAGCATTTAATTTTTTTTGCTGCACAACAGAACTTGTATGCTGTATTGTTAAAAAAATGGATGAAAAAAATATCTGGGTTGTGTGATATTCCTTACAAGAAAAATAACAACAACAGTAATAATATTATTAATACTAACCTATGTTATGCTTTCATAAATTGTATTTTTAGTGACATGGACCGGATCATCTAGACAAAATTCCTCTAGAATTTATTATCTATCAATATTTATTCATATTGATCTAGTGAGTATAAATGCATTATCACACCCACAAATTGTGCGTATTCCCCCCCCCCACACACACACTCACACCCGTGACCAAAGGGAAATCAACAACTCAACTATAACATGCACACACACACAGAATAAACTCATTACTACATACACTCAAGAGATTTATGCTTTCAATGAACACTGACGTTTTTTTTTTGTCCTTTTAGCTCCCTATGATCGATTTCTTCTGCGACATTCAGTCAATAATGTGTGTTTTTGTGTAGTCACAGAGCCTGAGGAAAAACTTTGGTTGTGCTTGTGTTTCATTTAGTGTACATCTATATAAAACATTTTGGTTGTTTGCTTCCTTTCTGCTTCAGGTCATGTGTTCTGCCAATGACTCCTCATGAAGGCCGTTCACATTGACAGTGATTTAATCGCTGGAGGTCGGCGAGCTACTGTACTTTTTGTTTGTTTTTCTGTCAGCATTCCAGTGCAACTGCTGTTTCCAACTGCATAATGAGGTGGATCATGTGATCACTGCTTGCACTCTCACATCACCATTAATTTGCATAATGTTTGCATAGAAGTTGCTTAAAGGATAATTCCGGTATTTAACACATTGAGTCTATATTGTAGTTTGTTTTGGATGAACAAGAGTGGTGGACAACATTTTTTTGACAATGGTTCCTCTCTCGAGTTTTTGACTATATAAGAATTGGCCATGGACCGATTTAACATGGGAGTCAATGTGCATGTCCGAAAATGTCATTAAAACAGCCAATAATGTTCGTTTACAAAACTGTTAAACTCACCGAGTGGTTAGTGGTGTTCGTTGATGATTATAAACAATATATCGTCGCAATATATGATTCCAATCCGTTTATTTTGCTATAGTGGAACTATTTTTTCAACAATGAGATTTTACAAAATGACGAATAAAACACGACAGAAACTGTATTTCACAACACTTTTTGTTTCTGTAACATCAACTAACATCACTAATCACTCGGTGAGTTGCACAGTTTTGAAAAATAATGTTAAAGGTTGTTTTAATGACATTTTCGGACATGCCCATTGACTCCAATGTTAAATGGGTCCATGGCCAATTCTTTTATAGTCAAAAACTCGAGAGAGGAACCATTGTCAAAAAAATGTTGTCCACCACTCTTGTTCAACCAAAACATACTACAATATAGACTCAAGGTGTTAAATACCGGAATTATCCTTTAACGTTTCGTCACCGAAAGTGTCATGCTGCCACAAATCTCCAACTCTCATTAAAAATAAATGGACTTTTATTTTTCTTAACAATTCTTCTCTCTCTCTCTCTCTCTCTCTCTCTCTCTCTCTCTCTCTCTCTCTCTCTCTCTCTCTCTCTCTCTCTCTCTCTCTCTCTCTCTCTCTTTACATGACACCGTTTTCATCTAAACTAAACTTTTTAAGAATTTTGGCCATTCATTTACCCACCAACAGCATTTTGGGGGCCTGAAAACGCAAACAAAAGAAGAAAATAATGCTTTTATTCAGCAAGGATACATTAAGTGTATCAAAAATTATATGTATCACTGTTCCAACAAAACTATTAAGCAGCATAACTGTTTTCTCAATGATTTCTGAAGGAAATTCAGCTTTGCCATTACATTTTAAAATATATATCAATAGAAAACAGTTATTTTAAATTTGTAATATTATTTTATAATATTATTGTTTTATTTAGATCAAATAAATGCAGCTGTGGTGAGCAAAAGACTCTTCTTTCAAAAACATTTCATAGAATGCAAAAAAATCGGTAACACTTCATTTTCAGGTGACGTAGTTACACGCTACTACATACCTACTATAGTAATAACAGTAAATTATGCTTAATTACAAGTAACTAACCCTAAACCAAATCCTAACCATAACTATAGTAAGCACATGTAGTTAATTAATTACTTTGTACTTATTTGAGTAAGTACAATGTAACTGTCACCTTTTAAAATAAAGTGTAACCAAAAATTCTGTCCCAAAACTATATATATAGTATATTCTATAGTGTGTTCATATAAACAAAAGTATCCCAAGTATTCCTTTATTTTTTAGTTTAATGACTATAACCCAGAAACTACATGCCATAAAATGTCATGTCTAATTTTTATTTAATTGATTAACCATCTTGTTTAAGTGAATAATGGCCTGCAAAAGCAATGAAGTCTTACCTAATTCTGATTGACTTTTCTTTTTTCTTTTTTTTTAATACCAGAGATTAAAGCTTGGCGAATAAGAGTTTTTTAAAAAGCACACACATGGGACACGGTTGATAATGGAGTTTTTTTTTTTTTTTACACAGAAGTCATTCCCCAAATCCCCAAATCCCCAAATCTCATCTCCATCCATTATGTTCCTGTCTGTTTCCTCTCTCTCATTCTAATTTGCCTCAACAGCTCTTTCGCTTTTTCTCCGGCTTTCCTTCGTCCTACTTGTCTGTAAATGTTTTTAATTAGCTGACTACGACCCCGATGACAGTGTGACGAGGAGAAAGAATGAGTCTCTCTAATCGCTGTAATTAAACAACACGCCGCACGAGAGAGAAGGAGGAGAGAGAGACCTTGGCTTTCTCTATTCATACAGATGAAGTGACAGAGAGAGTGAAGGATGGATAGAAGATAAAAATGGAAGGGAGGGAAGTGGCACGATTGCACATTTTTCAATGATAGCAGGAAGAATGTATGGAATTTCTGAAGTAATTTCAACTTTGATATGTACAGCTTCAGTAACACAATATATATTTATTCATATAGCCTACTTTATTTGAAGTTATTATGGGTCAATGACAAATATGAATTATATTTGACTAATGTAAAAAAAAACTTTAAATATCTATGCATGTGTTGAGTTCTAGGAAATATTTATTCTTTATGTGTAATCATTTAAAAAATAAATTAAAAAAGTTTCACACTTCAGGTTATGAACACAGGACCATTCCAACTATGGATAAACAACAACAAAAATGTTAATATATATTCTGTACACCTTTAATACATGCAAGTGTAAACTTCTCAGTCATAAAAAAAAAAAAAAAAAAAAAAAGGTTGGACAAACAGACCCCTTTCAAATATTTCAAATATTTTAAAAAGAAAATATTATGCCAAAATTTGAATATCGTGCAAAAGTTCATTTATTTCAGTATTTCAACTTAAAAGGTGAAACTAATATATTATATAGACTCATTACATGCAAAGTGAGATATTTCAAGCCTTTATTTGTTATAATTTTGATGATTATGAAAAGGTTTTCATAAGCTGTAAGCCATAATCATCAAAATTATAACATATAAAGGCTTGAAATGTCTCACTTTGCATGTAATGAGTCTATATAATATATTAGTTTCACCTTTTAAGTTGAATTACTGAAATAAAAATAAAAAAACTTTTGCATGATATAAAACATTTTTAACAGAGTAAAATTCGTATTCGTATTTTTACGCAAAAAAACAAAACATATCAGGTTGTTAGACCTGTACATGCCTAGAAGTTTTGACTTTATGCCTAGAAAAAAATATAAAAATAAACTTTAATGCAGAAATTGAAAACATCAGAAGAGGTGCATTCAAGTCAGTGTATGTGAATTGCCCTGCATTTGAAAAAACATAACATCCGGACACGAAAAATAGCGGCATGTCATTGACCCTTTATAACCATTAATAAAACTTCAGTAATAATAGTTGCTTTAATGTGCTTGTACCTGTACTGCTCTGGATGGTTCTGACAGTAGTAGTAGTTCGAGGTGGGATGATGGCCTGACGGGCCGCTCTCTCCTCTTCTTCCTCCTGCGAGCAGCCCTTCTCGATGGCCCGCACGTAACTGTGGCTCCTCATGCGGAAGCATCCGGACCCCGGCAGATCCAGAGCATCCAGGGCCTGGGACTCCATCTCACTGAACACACTCTCACACACGGCCTCGATCTGCCCGTTCACTTCCACCTCGCTCACCTGCAGGGGGAGACAACGCGTCACCACATGCTGTCACTTAACTCCTTCACCCTTCTGTCATGGGATCCACATAAATTGTAGATCATACTATATATATATATATTATAAGTACACCTGTCTGAATGGCCAGTTTCAAGATGTTAGCTCACAATGACTTTAAATCATTGTATTAAGAAGACAGAGGAGCCTAATGAGATCATAGGATTTTAAATGCTGCTTTTCTAAAGATCTAATGAAATACATTTGACTTTTCACACTAGGCTTAACCCTGGATTATGCCCAGTTTTAACCCTAGGCTGAGTAACGCTTCTTCATTTCGAAAGATGTTTAGCATGACTTTTAGTCCTGTTATGAGCTATGAAAACCTGCTCCGGAATTTTCAGTACTAAAGGTATGAATGATTACAGCGTAGGTATGAACATTGTGAAATATGGAACAAAATAACTGAAGATTAAATTAACCCAGGGTTGAAATGAAATTGGGTTAACAATTGGAAGTTTCCCTGCAAAAAATAAATAAATGCTAAGTATACTTGCAGCCAGACTAATTTAGTATACTTCATGTGTGTTAATGATTAGTTAACTTGAAGTGTGCTATTTTGAAACAACTCATTTTGTACTATGTATATTTTAGTTGTAATTAAATTGTAGTAAAGCATAACTTTAAGTGTATTTAGTGTTTTGTGTGCTAACTTGGAACAACTTCAAGTATACTTAGTATACTTTAAGTATATGCCTGTGTAGGGACTAATTACATGCTTGATTAGTGATATTAAAGTGTACTTTATTTGTGTTACAAGTACATTACAAATTAATTGCGAGTGTCATCGAAACAAACAAACAATATACCATACGTGAATATTTGAGTAAAAAGTATATGCTCAGTGCTTATTGCGCAATGCTCAGAATGCCCTTTGGCTTATCCCAAATACTACAAATTGCACACTCTTCAATAACAAATGCACATTAATAAACAAATAATACTTAGCTATACTTTGTACAAAATACTATTGAATACTATAATGTATTTTGAAAGTATACTTTCAATGCATTGTTACAATGATCCTTTCCAGCACACGTAAAAATATACCTAAAATATATCTTTAATAGTGCAAATATTGTACACTTTTAAAAAATAAACAGAATTTTCACTTCAAGTAGGCCTATATTTTTCTGAAATATATTTTTCTAAAATATACTAAGTACAGATATTTTAATGAAAATATTTTAATATTTTGTGAAAATAGGTAAAAGCATGATGCTAATATACTATTCATATATTTAAAGATAAAAATTGTTCGCTGAGGTTGAAAAAACCTAGATGTTTTCATTATTAGTCAACTCATTCACTTTTAAAATGCGTTTTTTAAACATAATATATACATTTGATTGATTAATTTATACATTTTTATTTGTATAATAATAATATAGCTATTGTTTGATTTATATTATTTATTTTTTATAGATGTGTTTAACAATTAACAATAGAAAACAAATCAATTTTAATACAAATTTAAATAAAATGTATATAATTGAGAAAATGTACATATTGTATTCATATAATTTACCTATTTTAATATAATTATGTTAACATAATATAATGTAAAATTAAAAATTAAAAATAATGGTCAAAATACCATTTTTAAGTATTCCACATTCCAGGGTGCTTTGAGGCCATATCAGTATTTTGAGTTTTGGAAAATGTATTTTTTATGTTTTTAAATTTCAAGCATCATTTTTTACAAAATACAAAAGCAAGAAAGAAAATTACAAAGAATAAAAAAAACATAAGTGTATTAGTGTGTTTAAGACAAATCTTTGCTGTCATTTTGTTTCTACCTTAACCCTCTGGTGCTGTAACAGGCATTTTGGACCAAATATTTTTTTTTACGTTTATTTTTTTTACCTCATCGGAATGGTATGAAACCTGGTAAAGGATAGGTTACCTAACCTGGATAGGTTTTCAGATCAAAAAGTGAATAAATTGATTATAACTACTGCATAAATATTTAAATATTTATTACCATAAAATCCCCTAAAAATACAGAATATTAAATAAAAAACATTATCAAATTAAAATATAGTACAATCATTTCAATAAAAATTAAAAAATCATGCGAACAATACCAGAGGGTTAACATATTGACTTCTAATCAACTTAATTACTTATCAGCCTGAAATGTCATGAAACCTTAAATACCTAAATGGGTAAACGTCACAGAAGGAAATTGGTAATAGGTTGATTATTAATGTAAAATCAATTGCTGGGTGGAGAAATGTTTGAATTGAGAATCCTGAGCTGTCATTTATCATGTAGGGTAAATTTAACCCTCTAATAGCCGAGCTGTTTCTACAATGACAAGGGTTAAACACACTAATACAGATTACACCAGAAAAAAAGAGTGCAGAGGGGAGGAAATCTGTACAAGTGAAAGCTGTTCTATACTACAGCAGTGTAAGAGACGACAGTAAGGAGAAGTGCGATTTACACAGAAACTTAGCAGAGGAAAAGGTCTTGTGATTTGAGGTTCAAACAGAATTGGAAACAGGTTGTTTTGAGCATTCTATGACTGGAGGACTAATAGTGAGTTGTGATTGGAGGAAAGGACAGCAGAGTGTTTGTCATTGGTGAAAGGAAGCAACAGGCAATAAGGTCTGCTAATCATCTAGTAAGCAATAAACTCCCCAAAAACATCACAGAAATACCCCTACACACAACACACGTATGTACACACACACACAGCGCAAGCACCTGTCTGCATGCCCACACACACATTCAGTGTTCATACACATGAGTCACCAATGAATGATGGGGGATTTTTTTTTTTTCGAGCTGACTGAGCTTTTTGTCACTGAAATGATTGATATATCCTCAGGGAGCAGAAAAGACACACATCCACATGCACGCCTGAGGGCAGTGTCTTTTTTCACGGGTGGCAGGAACAGATCTCTAAAAGGTTAGGGCTGTTGTCTGTCTGAGTGAGCTTTCAGGCTCTGAACACTCACCTTAAAATCGTATCGGTTGTAAACGCTGCCCGTCACCTTACCCCAGGGCTACAGAAGCTAATCTTGAAAACTCACCTTAAAAATCCCATGGCAACAGACACTAATCCTGAAAACTCACCTTGAAGATCTCTTAGCTACACATGCTAACAAGGAAGAACACCACTTAAAACTGCTTACAAAGCTTTACTGACACCAACTCACCTTTAAAATGACCTTAGAGTATTTCAACTAACAGTGAACATGAGAGCTCAATCTCCTCCACACAATGCTAATATTTAGTTGCTAGTTTATTCTCCTCCAGGTAGCCACAAAAGGCCATTCAGATTGAGTTGATACATACTGTACTACGTTTCGGTTTGACTTCTTTTTCTAGTATGTACTTGGTGGTAGCCTACATTTTGTCCCAGTATTGGGACAAAAACTGCCTTAAAATCATAAAATTGGGTCTTGACAATGACACCACAAATCCATTTGTTGCATATTGATTAGCTTATATCAAAATTGCATACTAAGTAGGTACTACATTTGACGAAGATCTTTTTTTTTAATTGTTAAAAAGGCATGTTCTATAGTATGAATGTGTATAGTATGAATGCATTTCAGACATACTACATTCGTTTCATCAAACTACATTGTCATGCGTCCTGTGGTGTCAATTGTCTTGCTTCTCTACCATTCACAAATCCTCTCCTCATGGGATAGTAAATTGTCCATTAGATGCACACTTCAGACTCTCGCTGAAAGTAGTTGGCCATTCGGGTAAATTTTGCCTACTATTTATGAATGCTATGAATTCAGACATACTACTCTTTTCACATACTGCCTTAGTAGTAGGGAAGTATGCATATTTGAATACAGGGATTGTGTTTGAATATATCTGAAAGCGTGACCAATAGCTCTGACCGATATGGTAATGATCTTGGACTTGTATTGACACCTAGTGGTGTGGAGGAAGCATTACACAAAAATATTAGTTTTAGTTACAGACGACAGTGCAGAAATACTCTATATGCAGTTAGCCATGATTCATTTACTCAGTGCATGATTGCAAGAGGGTAATATAGATAAAGTGAGTAGTATTCAGCTGGTCATGTAATGGCAAAGATGAATTTTCCGTATGCGGCTACCGGTGTTTACGCACACAATAAGGTTTGACAGTACGCATTCGCTAATGTCTGCGTTAAATCTGAAGTATACTTTGGTCTTTAGCCTCATGGTCATCTGAAAAAGTATACCAACTTGGGCATCTTTCACAACATGCTATGATTTTGATGCTCTAATCCTAATCTTCCATACTATATATAGCACGGATAGTATGCGATTTAGGATTCTGAATAATGGATGGATGAAGAAATGATAAAGGATTCCATGAGATGAGACATGGATTGAACAAAAATTGATAGCTTGAGCAAAAAAAAAATTTTTTCTTCCCTTTCCTGTTTTTCCTCCCCTCTGCAAACCTTGAAGAGGTCACGTTGACGAAGGTTCTGGTTGGAAATCACCTTTAGGATCTAATCCAGGAACCAGTTGCCCTTTCCAACTGGTTTAAGAGAAGTATCTTAATGGCGATTTCCACCTCAGAACGAGGGGGGCGATGACCAACCTGGCTGATGGTGCTCATGGCCCTCATGTAGCTCTCGTTTCGGGAGCGAAATTTGGGCGAGGCCAGCAGACCGGCCGGGTCCAGACTGTCCAAACTTCGGTTGATTGAAACCTCACTCACCGCTCGCAGGTAACTGTGACTCCGGATCTGCAGCTTGGGGGAATGGGAATCCGTACTGATCCTGCAAACAGAAAGAGAGAGTGAACATGTGTACAAGTAATGAGGGGTGAGAATGAAATGAGAGGTGAGATTACTCCAGTAACTCACACTCATTAATCATGTTCCTGTGTTTTCCTCCAACCCAGATCTCTTACTCATTAATGCTGACCTAAAAACAACTCTACTTTGTTGTGCGTGTATGTGTGTGGTAGAGTATTCTTCATATATCTGAGACCAACGTAAACATGAACTCCTCACAATAGCATTCAACTGTTTTTGTTCACGTGAGGATGGGCGATCGGGTCCTTGGAATATGAACACAGGAATGCATTAAAACATGAACGCACACAAACACGCATTCTATCCCTCCAGGTCGAGTCAATCTTAATTATGGATGTGGCTCTTAAAATAGTATGCAGTTACAGAAAGTAAAAACACACATTAGTCATTCTTCACTGGAGTGAGGAATGAGAGAGAGAGAGTAAAAGAGAAACAAAGAGGAAAGAATGCAGGAAAGGTACAAGAATAGATTTAGAGGAAGAGATGACAGTGGATGAAATCAATTACAGCAGCAAATAATGAAAAAACAACAAAATTGTAGAAGTTCACTGAAGTGTGCGGTGAGGAGGGAAGGATACATTTACATTTTGTGGAGGAAAATAGGACAAAGTTAATGTTTTCTCATTAAATGCTAGGATTATTACTCAGGTTTTTCACATTGTACGGTTTTTTTCATGTCATTTATACACATTTAAACTATTATCTTTAATAAACTATTATATATTTTATGAACATTATTCAATCCAAAACATTACAGCTAATATTTTATATAATCAATTATAATAATATTTTTTTTAATGTTGAGTTTTGGATAAAGTTTAGTTTGTTGCATTTTTGCAGATTATTTTGTGTGTTGAAAAAGATTTGGCTAATAAAAAAAAAAACGAATCATAAATCGTAGATATGACTCATGGCGTCAATGCAAGTCTGTGGAATTGTTTTGAAGAAATAAAGGAAATATCTGTCTATAATGAGCACAGGCCTCAAGGGATTGCATATTCATTATATAACGCAGCATTTTTCTTCTTTTCTTGGTGTATACATGCAGTTGTTTAAGCACACATGAGCATGAGTGTGTATGTCTACTGTATTACTGTGTGTGTGTGAATGGAAAGTGTGTTTATGTGGATATAGGTTTATAAATCTCCACTTATTTTATTATGTATTATTTTTCAGTTTCATGTATGTGTGTGTATGGGAGCATGTACATGTGTGTTTGAATGTGTGTGTCCATGTCTGAGTTCAAGGCACAATGCTCTGAATATAAATATTCAATGTTGCGGCACTTTCTGTCAAGCAGAAATAGATAAAGAGCCCATCACAGGGTCCCTATGCGGTGTTCGCTGTTCCTACACACTGAGGAGGGGGAGATTCAGTTGGAACTATAACTTGAGTCATTCACTTTAGGAGATACATAATTGAGTAAATTAAATATATAGTATGAGTTATGTTATGTTTTTATATATATAAAGTTTTGTGTTCTATTGTGTCTAAGGACTATCATGTTGACATTTTTCATGGACTTTAAGGGTACGTTTATATGACAACGATATGCTTAAACATGATCCTTCAGAAATCATTATGATATGCTGATTTGCTGCTAGAGAAACATTTCTTATTATTATCAATGTTGAAAATTCAAGTTTTCAACATTCAAGAACAACATTCAAGTTCTGCTGCTTAATAGTTTTCTGGAAACCATTATAAATGTTTCTGGATTATTGAATGGAAAGATCAAAAGAAAAGCATTTATTTGTATCAATTTAAAGTGTCCTTGCTGAATAAAAGTAGTAATTTCTTTAAAAAAAATGAAGGATACTTTAATTATTAAACAAATCTGATAAGCATGCTGTTGCCACAGTGATGAGGCTCGCATTCTACGAATGCTGTGTTTGCAAAGTTTACACACACAAGCGCACATTCACACACACAGAACCAAAAGCGTTGTGTTGATTCTCTTTATAATGCAAATCAGTTTGCTCTCATGAAGAAGTCTGTGGGATAAAAGTGACTCACCTCATTGTATATAGTCTAAATGTTGTCACTGTATAGTAATGCAAACTATAATAGCAACATGTGAGATAAATAGAACTTAATATCAGTTCCTACATTAAAAAAGTACTATTTACATATGATATAACGGTGCGCAACTACAAAAATGTCGGTAGGAATTTTAAAGGCGCAGGAAAATTCCCCTTGAAATGGCTTTGTTCTGTTGAATTTTTAATAAAGGGAAGAGTGAAAGGATTTCACTGTACTGAGCACATGGAGGGATTTTATAAGAAATTGCAGCGAGCGAGTGTATGCGTTTGTGTGTGAACAGAGGTGGGGTTTAAGGACGAGACTACACCCTCTCTAGAGACACATCCCTACAGCACTTAGAGAAGCGGAGTGGCTTGAGCGCCTGTAAAATAACATGTTTAAAATGACCCCAGAGAAAATGAGGGTTCATTGAAATTGCAGACGGATCGGCGGGCCCACGCACCTGCGCGCTTTACGTACACACAGAGTGCATGCCTTTAATTTCCCATGTGATTTCGTGGCGGCAACATGCACAAGCTAATGCTTTTCCAGACTCACTTGAGTGTGGTCATCTCGGTGAGGGACGGCTGGGTGGCTTTCAGGTAACTGGCTCTCCGGGCCTGGACTTTGGGTGAAGGTTTGGGGCTGCAGTCCGAGTCTCCACTGTCCTCCTCCGCCATAGCCTTGATGTAGCTGCCGCTCCTCATCCTCCTGCACGGGATCTCTTCATCCTGACCCACTGACGAGAAGCCACCCCACTCATCCTGAGGAACCTGCACAGACAGAGGGAAAGTGAGCTTCTCATTAACACATGATTTGCTTGTGACACTTAATAATGACTACAAGCAATAACGCATGTAATGATGTATTAGATAATAGAGAATTAATGTGAATTAATATGATCAGTCAAACATTAATGAGAACATTCATTTATAAACAGTTGCAAATGGTGTTTTAATGATTAATGTTTATATATAAACATGGTTACAGTGTTATTTTAGTATTATTTACATGCTACTCTAGAATTATTAATTAGCTTACATTTTTTTATTTTCAGTTGTATTTTTTATTTTAGTTTAAATTATAGTAACTTTGTTATGTCCTTTTATTTAGCTTTAATTGATTTTATTTTAGTTAGTGGCAAGGGAATATTTCTAATTTATGTTTAAGCAGTAAAGTGGTGGTAACTTTCATAACTATTTTCATATTTGATAACACATATATCTCACTTATTTGGTATTATCAAATAAATTGCTGTCAAATCGATAAATCTCGATGAAACAAGTCTAACATAAAAGTTTTATCTTATATAATATATGTGTGGGTATATATATATATATATATATATATATATATATTTATACATATATATATATATATAATGTTATATGTATACACACATATTATTTAAAAAAAAACTAAAACTTTAATGTTAGATGCGATTAATCGTGGTTAATCGATTTGACAGCACTACAAAATAATATTACAATAAATAAATTACAATTAATTAATAATAAATGTTCTGAAAACAGCTTTTATAGTGTAACCAATACTGATCAGTATTGAATCGGTATTAAATATAAATGCATATAAACACTGTAAATAATTTGAACCCACTAACATTGAAAACAATTACAGATCACTTTTAAATATGATGAAGAAAATGAAAATGTATCAAACTAAATAGAAATATCTATATAATCAACTAGAAATATTATACACAAATATTGTACAAGTTAAATGGATGGAAACCTGACGATATGTAACCTAATGATATGTTTCATATTTGTTTATGCGTGAGCAAAATATTAATATTTGTTTACATTTTAATGTTATATGTATTAATGTTTAAATACATGTAAACATATTTATGTTTAAACTATGTAAATATTGTATGAATCTTTTTTCTGGTTCTAATAAATAAACTAATATTTCCCACTGAAGCTACATATGTCCTAAATCTTATACATAAATGCACAATAATTCATTGCAACTGTCCACGAATAAATCATGTTCTGATCAATGTATTAAAAACATACAATCCATGCTTTATGAATGACTGTTTACTAATACATCACAAATGCTTAATGTGTGATTACTCTACAAAGTATTACCCAGAAACCCTCCCTGCTGAACTATGAAGCCGCTATGACTATGACTTCTCAATCTCTTCCCACATTATCTCTATAACACATAAAACCTCTTTGATACATCAGATAATACACTCTTAAAAAGCTAAAAGCGCACCCTGGCATAACACGCACGGCCTTACGCAACCCGTACCCACACACTAACACCTGCTGCCTCCACTACAAAACCCAATATTGACTTCTGCACAACCGACATCATTATCTGAAAACGATCTTGAAAACATTTTACACCCACTTGCACTATTCATGTACGACACACACGTAACGTGCGCTTCTCAAACCCTCACCTCAAAAGCCTCTCACCTCTCTGAGATGAATAACAATCATTTCATATTATCCGGCACGGCTCGGTTTCTGCTAAAATCTTCCACCATTTTTAGTGGCCAGTGCAGGAGAACTATAGTGAGCCCGGCTGCAGGCTCACTGCATGATGTGCGTCGCATGCTAACGCAATTCGTTCACACGTTCCCCTCTTTTTCACACGCTCTACTAGGGGGAGAAGCCAACAACCTTTCCTCCGTCACCGAAAACAGAAGAGAAAGGGGCACAAAGAGAGATATTGTTCAGACCAGGGGAAAGGATCCACTCTCTACGGAATGCTACTCTTTTTTTTTTTAAAGAGTAGAGGATGGAAATGAGGAAGAGAAGCAGAGAGAGAGAGAGAGAGAGAGAGAGAGAGCGGGACAAAAAGAAAACAAAGTACCTGAATGCTTAATGGGCTCTGTCTGCTATGAAGACGATCGTGACCTTAGCATTAAAGTAGCCATGCCGGCAAATAAGATGTCTAAAGTTATCCATGGCAAGTCTGCGCACTTACAGTGAAGCTAACTCTATTAGCAGACAGACTCTCATTACTGCAGATGGGGGCTCAGATATGGGCACTTTGGCAGTTCTCCTTGGAGTTCTGCCTTTTTATTTAGTTCCTCTATCTCTCCGGACTTCTCTATCTGCAACGTCTTCTCTTACCCTTCCTCTCTCATTCTCTCCCTGACTCTCTCACACATACTTCACTCTAGCCCCTTCATTCATTTGTTTGTAATTTCCTGAACTAGCATAGTCACCCACTTTCACTTCAAATTAGCTGACTTCAACCATATTTAACTCTTCTTCTGTTTCCCTCTCCCAGTTCTCCATTCTTCATGAACCCTCTTTTCCACTGCTCTCCTCTTTCCCTTTCTGCTTCCTCCATCACTTTCGTTTTCCCGTGACTCAGTTACTGTGTCACATTGGGAACAAATAAGACTGAGAGAGATAGCAGAAGGACAAACACAAAATCCATTTTTTTTCTCTTAATCTTCACACAAACAGTCGCTGATCTCCAGGGCTGCGGGCGGATTTTTTCCCTCAGTTATCCCTCATTTATTTGTTTGTGATCTCTATATCACACAGCCTTAGTCCACAACAAAGAAAACAAAGCACAAAGCCTTGGTCTCTGAGTTCATTTTAATCTGTCACAGTGCCGCTAACACACAGCAGGTCAGTCCTGAGCATATGTTAATACATTCAAACACATTGACATTAAAAGGGGCCGTTCACACAGGACATTTTGATGCGTTGAAATCAGCTAGACAAAGGCCTAGTGGAATAAAACAGAATTCAGGTCTCTTTAGATATGGAAATACATGTGAGACACATTGCAATGGGCAAAGATGCCATCTAGCACACTTTTTTAATATGGAAATTATTAAAAACAGCGTGATCTGTTACAGTGGTCAAAGACGACCGTCTAGCATGTTTTCATAAAAAAACTATTAGGAGTAATCAAGACTTGTCGTGATTGTCACAGATGTTTCTTTAGCACATTTTCATGCAAAAACATTGAGACTGTTTTATCAATGTGTAATGCAAAACGGGAAAAGTTAGTTCTCATAGACTTCTTCTGATGTTAAATCAACCAGAGTGTAGTCCAAATTTGTCCTACTGACCATATTTTTGGTCATAACTTTATATACATGCTCATCAAATCCTTCTGATATTACAAGAGTCCTTAAAAGTCCAAATTTGACCTATTGTACATATTTCTGGCCAAAGAGTCCTGGAACATTAACCTCTATGCATATACTCATAGAAACCATCTGATGTTACATCAGGCATACAGTCCATCACAATGGTCAATTACATCCCTTTTGCACTTTTTCAGAGAAAAACTATTAAAAAACAGTGAGGCGTTATTGCAGTCTGGCATATAGGACAATTCATAGATTTCTATTGACAAATTTAAAACCTAGCAATATTCATCAAAATGCACACGTTATCAAAGAAAACAATTACAAAACGGACAGACGCAAGAATACATCCTGTGTGAACAGCCCCCGAACAAAGACATGCGCATTGCACATGCAAGTCTACTCTTCGCAAACATGCAAACACAGCAGAAAGATCATGCGCTGAAAGACGGGAAACGTGATGAGAGATGAAGCACGAGATGAAAAGAAAGATGAAGAGATGTCACACCTTCCACACCGAGAAACCAAATGCACATGCATCCTCAGCACAAACCATTAGGTGTGGAAGCAGACCCAATGACACCGATGGCAATGATGATGATGATGGTCGTTGTGATGAAGGGAAGAGAAATCTCTCTCCTACCTGTAAAAACTGGCAGGTTCGTCCCTGCTGGCAGGTCTGTGCTTTGACTAGGGCTTTATCGATATTGACCGTGGCCTTCTGGTACACCTCTCGGGCTCTGCTCACCGTTAGCGTGCTGGACCAGGAGCTCTTCTTGAGGAGCGGCCCAGCCTGGTCCATTGCAGTCGGGCCTCCGAAAGTCAGAGCGCCTCCTGTGGGGTTGGAGCATGTCGAACAACTTCCAATGTCGTTGTTGCTGCGTGAGGTCTTCAGGGACGAGCGTCCCCCTCCTAGGGTGTTGTAGCTCTGTCCCAAGAAGTAGTGGGACTGGGATTTGTCCGGATGGCGGCCCATGGTCATGACTCCAGAGGGTTGATGCGGGTGGTAGAGGCAGATCTCTCTGTCCAGAGTGTCGTCTGAGCTCCAGTAACCAGACCCAGGCGTCCGTGCACGAGGTTTGGGTTCGGAGCGACTGCGCTCCTTGCTTTTCCCCCGCTTGTTGCTAGACGGCTTGTGTAGGGTGCCTACAGTCATGGAGGAAACGTTCGGGTGGGATGCAGCCGTAGCCATTGCATCGGCTGGGATGGCGGGGTCATTTCCGTTGAGGCTGCGCTGACTAGGACCTTCTAGGGAATGGGATTTGGTGAACAGTTTTTGGACAGAGTGTACGAGGTGGCGTATTCGCCCAGGACTGTCGCTGCGCTGGTGCTCGAGCGCCGCCGTCCGTTTGTATTGCAATGTGTGATACCCGTCCTTCCTCACTGGTTGCTGCTGGTCAAACTTCTCCAGAAGGGACGGGGGGATGCCAGCCGGGCCACAAGGGCCGTACCCACCCCCAGTTCCCCCGGCTACGCCCCCCGGTCCCACATAGGGCACAATGGCACATTCGCCCTTAAACTCGTGCTGTGAGCCGTGATGTCGGCGTGGAAATGTGCTGCAAGCCAGATCAGACTGGCACCCGTAGAAGCCCTGGTCAGTCGTATGGGCTGGGTTGAGGACATAAGGCCGTCGTTCGTGGCGGAGGGTCAAAGAGTCGTAGGACGGGTCGCAGTGGGTGAGTGTGTGGTGGTGGCTACGGCTAGAGGACAAGCCTTTCATCGTCATCCTGATACACTCACCCTCTCACAGCCTCATCCACACACACTGTGCCTACTGCAGAAAGACAGATTGACAGAGAGACAAGAGAGCCAGAATGTAACGTAGAGGACAAACAGATTATGTGAAATAATGAAAAACAAGAGGAACAAAAGGAGAGAGAAACAAAAACAGAGAGGGAGAAAAAAATATGCATTAAAGATTCAGGTCATACTACATAGTGTCCACTAAAGAGGACTGATATTCAAAAAACATTTGTTATAATTCAGGGTGTGATGTTACATCCGGGCCATCGTGCTAGGGATGTAGATGGTTGCCTAAATGAATAGTAGACTAATCTGTCTGAACTGGACAACTTGTAAAAGTAGCCTAGACTGGTGTTGGAGCCAACTGACCCCGATCAAGAATATGTTCTGGTGTACAAAAACAGATGAGAATGAGTGCACTAAACTGTAAAAGAACACAGGAACTTCAAGCCACATTTTAATAAAAATTGGAGTATTTAACAGAATGGCCAAACATGTCTGTCTGAATGTGTATTTCTTTAGCAGGAGTCTTTAGCAGGAGTGCTTTAAAGGAGAAGAATTTAAAGACCAAGCACACTGTTAACATGCTAAATACAGCATATGCACTGAAAATATATATGGGGAAAAATATATAAATAATCAACTAGTCAGCTGGGATGCGTTTCCCGATAACATTGTCTCTTAGCGCGCTACGAAGACTCTTAAATGTATAACTTAACAAAAGGTCTACCATTTCTAGGCATGTTCCCCGAACCATACCTTAGGAAGCTGTTTAAGATATACCTTCTTATGTGCGACGTTATCTGGCGCTGTCCGTGGCGATGGTGCTGAAATTATTGATATCGATGGCTGGAGAATCAATTATTGTTTCTTTATAAAAGAAGCAATTCAGAAATAGTTGAAATTGCATTTATTAGGACTCGTGGGATATTATAAAAAATAATCCAAACTATAGCCTATAATAGCCTAGCCTACATATTTAAAAATTGTATAATATATTGCTGCCACAATAACCATTTACATTTTTTACGTGCTTTATACTCTTTCCCATTTTTTGTTCGCTGAGGTGGAGCTGCGAATAGTTCTTGTAAATACTTTCCAGCATTTCAGTCATACAAGTGTACATCTTACGTACGGTGCTCGGCAGTGATTAAAAAGGATTTAAACAGTGAGTTTTGAATTTTTTCTTGTAGACTCAGAGATGTGGATTCACACTGCAATTCAATTACCCACGACCTGTTTGTCAAAAAACAGTAGGTCATTTGGCCAGGGATTTTTACGCGGGTTAGGTGAGAAAAAAACTGATATTAAGGATTCGGACGGCAATAAAATCACCGACTTACAGACGTAAGTGTTTAAAATACCGTACGAGCCAACGAGAAACAATTAGCGTCCGAATAGGACTTAACTGACAGCTTTCAGTGGCCTTTGAAAGCGATCCGCAGACGTCGTCTTTTAGAACAACTATTATCGCTGCCATAGTTTGAGCAAACTCCCCACCACAATCATTTAAATAGACTAATAAGCCTTTAATGGTTTGCCAGCTGATGTACCTATGTATAATATAATTAATTAAATGATCAGAAGTAACTTTATTGCCAAGTAGTGTTTTACACATACGAGGAATTTGCTTTGGTCAAAGGTGCTACACGTAGTCGTAGACAAAACATACAGTTGACATATAAAATATAAAAAATATAAAATTATGGAATGGACAATATATATATAACAATAAGAATTCAAAAAATAAATAAGATAAACAACAAATATGTGCAATGTGCCAAGTTGAACATGATACTTGCATGTGCAAAGACATGTAATTATAATGATTATATAATTATAATTATAATATTATAATTAAAATTCTAAATCTAACAACAATCAGTGTAATGACAATTTTATTCTTTGCATGAAAACACTTGAATTAGCCTAATTGAACACTGTCTGGGTGTATTAAAACTTTAGAATTATATTCGTATATAAACCTGCAACAGTGATAAGGTAAAGCTAAGAGTGGTCCAGACCAACCTTCCGAACGTATGACTTTCAGAAGGTATACTTAACTAAGAACGTTTCGGGAAACACGTATTAACGATAAGGTACAGCTTAAGGTGTAACTTAAGAATGACGTAGAGTTAAGAAGGTTTCGAGAAACGCAGCCCTGATAACTAGTTGACCATTGTGACCCATACCCATAATTCTACACTACCATTCAAACGTTTGGGGTCAGGGTCTTGTTTTTGAAAGAAATTAACCCTTTTATTCAGAATGGACACATTAAATTGATCAAAACCGCAGAGCCAGACAGTAAAGAGCCAGACAAATTTTCTATTTGAAATAAATAGTTCTTTTGAACTTTGTATTAAAGAATTATGAGCAGCTCAACTGTCTAGATAATAATAATAAGAAGAAATGTTTCTTAAGCACCAAATCATGTGACACTGAAGACTGGAGTAATGATGCTGAAAATTCAGCTTTGCCATCACAGGAATAAATGGCATTTTAAAATTGTTATTTTTTTTTATTTTTTTTTTATTGTAATAATATTTAACAATATTATTTTATACTGTATTTTTGATTAAATAAAGGCTGCATTGGGGAGCATACATTTATATATATATATATATATATATATATGTGTGATTGGGAGTATTCAGTCCTCGTAAAAAAAAATCATAAAATCACCAATGCTCATTCAAAATGATGTTGATATGTTGATGTAAATCATATGATGCATAATCATACAGTAGGACAGAACAGTAAATGCAGCAGTGTTGTTAGAACACCAACATTAGCATGTGAAAAACCTCTCCAGGCATGCCTCGCCAAATCTGAAGAAAGACAGAGAGGAGAGGAGCGAAATATATAGCCAAAGACAGATTAAGACTGAAAGAAAAGGACTGACGCATTTTGCTGTTTATTCAGCTATATCCTGTTTACTGTGTCAAAATGAGAAATCAGTTGTTCATGCTTGAAGTCATTTGTGAGGCTGTGAATTCATTAAGAGCATTTACCAAAAGATCAATGACTGTTCTGAGATCAATGGCTTCCAGTGAGATGGATGTTTATACAGAACATGAGCATTCAGCATGTGCTATATCATGGCTAAAGAGCGTTTAGCTTCACCCATGACTATATCATTAGATTTCACACATTATTATTTTTTTATGAAACAGACCATGATGTGTAGATGGCTCTGAAAAATAATTGTGATGATTCAAAATAATGTCTGAAATATATTTTAAAAAAATCCAATTTATTACTCAATTTCTACCTACAAATAGGCAGATCGTGGCTATATTCACTCGATCAATACGCTATTGTTTAACAAAAAAAAAGAATACTTTTATTCAGCAAGGATGCATTAAATTGATTAAAAGTGACAGTGAAGACATAATGCTACAACATATTTCTATTTTAGATAAATGTCGATCTTTTGAACTTTCAATTAATCAAAGAATTGTGAAAAAATTTGTCATTTTCCACAAAAAAATTAAGCAACACATCTCTTTTCAACATTGCTAATGTTCCTTGAGTACAAAATCATAATGATGCTGTGTAAAGCATGCTAAGTCACACACACGCACGCACGCACACACACGCACGCACGCACACACACACACACACACACACACACACACACACACACACATTCTGAAATGTGCATTAAAGGAAGAGGCATTCACCCACACAGTCATGATAAGCACATATGCAAAGACTATTAAAACTTGTATCTTCTAATAAATCTCGTTCACACACTCTCACTTCACCTCCTCATGCTGTGACTCCTGCCTGACATTGTCTATGTGTGTGTGAAAGCTGGAGTAAATCTCTTGCCTTATTACTACATCTCTCTCTGTCTTTGTAAGAACGGCAAGACTGAACTGAAGAAAACAGAATAATGAATTGCTTCTATCCCTTTCTTTGATAAGAGATGAAGTCTAACTAATCTTCTCCCAAGACAAAGTTAGAACACACACATCCAAATACACTTATTTCCGAGCAACTTTGTTTTGTTTTGATGAAATATGCAAATCCATGAGCGTGTAAGTTCGACCGATTGATGGGAGAGCTGAAACAAATGTAAAGTGTATGATTATTTAATGAGACTGATAAATAAACCATAGCGTCTGTGTTTCTGATGAAATCTTTATAGCGGATGTCATGGCATGCATTATATTAATGCATGAGCTGCCAGTGAGTGTGTTCAAATGTTGTAGTCTTGGCAGAAAAATAGCTTGATGTTTATGTCTTTCCCCAGAGGAATTTCTCTGCTTTCTCTCTTCTTAGTGAGGCATATATAACTCTGAAAATAAAATAAAAATGAAAATGTACATTCGTCTGTACTTCTTAGTGGAGGTAGCAACACACACAGGCAAAAAATAAAAAAAGATGTATACGTCATTGACGTCAAACTTGGTGCAACGTGTCTGAGGGGTCAAGTTTAAATGTACACAAGCATAAATGAGATGAATTGAATAAAGACCACCAAATGTTTAATTGTGTCCATCTGTGTGTGTGTGTGTGTGTGTGTGTGTGTGTGTGTGTGTGTGTGTGTGTGTGTGTGTGTGTGTGTGTGTGTGTGTGTGTGTGTGTGCTTGATACATCCTCATAACGGCTCATATTTGAGTTGTTGTGTAAGGCTGAGCTCATTCATTGCCCCCTGAAGCATTTCAGAGGCATCCTAGTGGAACTTGCTATAAATTAGACTGAGTGGAAATCCATAAATAAAGATGCTCATCTTGTACTTTCTACTGCACTCTACTCACACTAGAGCTTCACAATTCTTCCTGCTCACTTCCTCATCCACACTACTTTGTTCTTCACTCTCTAATAATTGCAATTATTGTCCTTCCTCAAATTTATTAGTGGTGTTTTTTAAGGCAAGGTCATACTTAGGGTTAGTGATTTGAACAAAGCATTAACATTAAAAATTAAACTTGTGCTCGTAAATCACCCAGCATCATTTGTGCTATGGGCATGAATGATGCCTCAAATTATGCGGCTACTATGTCAAATACTTAAGCAACCACATAACAATGCTCTAGTAATCCCCCATAACACCCTCACAACCACATAGCAACATCTTTTTTTAACTACTCTAGAAACCACATAACAATGCTCTAGTAACTACTCAAAACGGCCTAGCAACATAGCAGCACCTGGGCAACTATCAGAACACTCTGGCAACCACATAACAATGCTCTATAATCACCCAGAACACCCTCACAACCACATCGCAACATCTTTATAACTACTCTAGAAACCACATAACAATGTTCTAGTAACTACTCAAAACACCGTAGCAACCACATAGCAACACCCGAGCAACTATCAGAACACCCTAGCAACCAACCACATAATAATGCTCTAGTAATCACCCAGATACCCTTACAACCGCATAGCAACAACTTTAGAACTACTCTAGCAACCGCATAATAATGTTTTACTCAAAACGCCCCAGCAACCACATAGCAACACCCTAGCAACTATCAGAACACCCAAGCAGCCACATAAAATGCTTTAGTAATCACCCATAACACCCTCACCACTAAATAGCAACAGTGTTATAACCACCCACTAGCAACCAGGGCTTAATTTGAGCCGGAACACGCCGGAACATGTTCCGGCACCTCCGACGTTGGATCCGGAACCTTTTTTATTGGATCCAGCACCTCCTATGTCACTATGGAAAATTAATCGCCTAAATTAAAAAAATTCAATTACTATTTGTGTAGTGTTCAATGTTGTTATCGATAGAGATGCGCAGATGGGGTATTATTTCATTCGCAACCGCATCCCAAAACTCATCATCCGCGTTTCTCAACATCCAATTTTTAAAGCCGCGCCCGCCCGCCATCCGCTGATTGTTTTGCGGTCTATGGACAATACAATGCTCTGCTGATGCAAGCTGTGCGAAAGCCCTTGTCTGTTCTAGAAAGGATGCAGCAAAGATATTTAATGCTAATGTATGAGGCATAGGCCTATGCTGAGTTTCATTCATTTATGATGAGATGCGCTCCAGTTAACAATATAATGCAAGTGAACGCGGCGCGACGGCGCCTCAATGTCATGGTTATTATCTGCTATATTTGCTTTTTATTAAATACATGCAATTGGTTAATTAAACATTTATTAAAATTAAGATACAATTTTTACAAAACGAAATTCACTTTAAAGAAAGGTTTTTTACAAAGCAAAACTTACTGAAGTGGTAAAAATCATGTCTGGCGATTTTACAAAACAAAACTTAAGTGGTAAAAATCATGTTTATATTGCGCATCTTATGATCCTATCTTTTATTACAATTGTTTTTGAGCTAAAATGTAATACACACACACACACACACACACACACACACACACACACACACACACACACACACACACACACACACACACACACACACACACACACACACATATATATATATATATATATATATATATATATATATATATATATACACACACTGTAGGCTGTTTCTTTTATCAAACATGTTTGGGGCCAGTCAAGGAGTAATTAAACTGCACGATCAGTTATCGGTAATGATACATTGTTTATTATTGCAAATGTTTATTACTGCAAATGTTTTTCATTTGTTTAATAAATCTCATAATGATGGCACATCAGTTATTTCTATCTCAAATGATTAGGGTCGGTCAGGGGGTACTTGGCAAAAAAAACAAAAAAACATTATTGGGGGGTAGGCTACATAATTGGAAAAAAAATTGAGAAGCACTAGGCAGTGTCATTTTTTTTTTTTTTTTTTTGCCTCCAACCCGCATTTTGAGTCGCCGGATCCACCTGATCCATGTGCTCCGGGACCTCCCACTTTACAAATTAAGCACTGCTAGCAACCACACAACAAAGCTCTAGTAACTACTCAAATTGACCTAGCAACCACACAGTAACACCTTAGCAACTATCAGAAAACCCTGGCAACCACATAGCATTGTTCTAGTAATCACCCATAACATCCTCAACCACATAGCATCACCTTTATAACTACTCTAGCAACCACATAAAAAAGCTCTAGTAACTACTTAAAACCGACCTAGCAACCACACAGTAATACCTTAGCAACTATCAGAACACCCTGGCAACCACATAACAATGCTCTAGTAATCACCCATAACATCCTCAACCACATAGCATCACCTTTATAACTACTCTAGCAACCACATAGAAAAGCTCTATTAACTACTTAAAACCGACCTAGCAACCACACAGTAATACCTTAGCAACTATCAGAACACCCTGGCAACCACATAACAATGCTCTAGTAATTATCACCCAGAACACCCTCACAACTACATAGCAACACCTTCATCTACTCTAGCAATCACATAAAAATGTTCTAGTAACTACTCACAATGCCCTAGCAACCACATAGCATTGGGGAAGCTTTTGAGTGGGCAACCCTAACAACCGCAAACAGCTGTTTCCCCAAAGCATTGCAAGTATATCATCGAGACCATTAGTGCCTATGAGTTTTTTGAACTGGGCTTTTGATATTTTGGGGAAGCACAGCCCAAAACAGATTAGCAACCTCCTATCAATGCCCTAGCAACCACCCAGAACACAGAAGACATCTGAGGAACCACTAAAATTCCCAAGAAACGTTGTAAAATTGTGGCAGCAAATTTTGTACGGGCAGACATAGCAACTACAGGACTGTGGCAACAACTTTAGCAAAATATATAAAAATATCTTTAGCTGACCTTTTTTTGTTCCTCCCTCGTCTTCCTCTCTCTATTTTGGTTTCATTGAAGTGCGCTTTAAAACAATCAAACTATGCTGACAGATGAAACGACAGCCAAGAGTTTCTCTCCCTGGGCCAAACTAATTACGCTGGCTGTCATTAATGAGAGCAGCACCAAGTCACTCTTTGAGTTACACACACTCTGACACACACTCTATGAAAAAAATCTTGCTGCAGATCTGTTTGATCAAAGAAAACAAACACAAGAGGAAGAGACACAAAGACAGAGAGAGGGGATGTGTGCAAAGAAGTGCTCAGTAATCACTATGTCAGATTTTAGCAGAGCTAAATGATTTCTGAGTAACCGACCTTACCTAGTGAAGAATAACAACTGCAAATAAACTTGAGCAACACAAACAGATAATGGGACACATTTAATGAAATCAAAAGCAACGCTATGTGTCCGTCCGCACGTCTATTAGCTATTTAGGACATATAGGATCCCTCAACTTGCTTTTATTGACCATTTATTAATGAATACTCACTTGTTCATTAAACATTTAAGCTAATTTGATTAAACCTTCAGAAGTCTCAGCTTCATTGAACACATGCTAGAGTTTAGCACATCGATTA
This sequence comes from Phoxinus phoxinus, assembly GCF_949152265.1. Taxonomy (NCBI): domain Eukaryota; kingdom Metazoa; phylum Chordata; class Actinopteri; order Cypriniformes; family Leuciscidae; genus Phoxinus; species Phoxinus phoxinus. The sequence continues at coordinate 15,041,117 of NC_136899.1, read as the reverse complement.
TCTAAACAAAGCTCTGGTAGTAAAAATATAATGACTTTTAATTTGAAATACTTAATATTTATATGCCACTTGAACACATTTCTCTTATGAATCACATTTTGGCAATTGTGGATTTTATGTACGCCAAAAAAAGGGGAGGAAGCGAAAGAGGAGAATATGGACGCGGTCATGGCTAAGGAAAAGAGGCCAAATTTGAATGCCAATTTTGCTAAATGGAGCTTGAGGTTAGTCGTTTTGAGTTTTAGCGCCATGTCACATTGATCAATAAACCATTTCATGTTGCATTTTTATTGGCTAGTCAGTAGACGTAGATCGTAGTAGCAAACAAACTGTGAGATGATCATGCAAAATTTCTGACACTGTCAGAAATTATCGTTGGCTATCTTTGGTCGCAAGACCGTGACAACGATCGTCTTTGAACCGCTATCACTGTACAAAGTAGGACAACCGTTGAGGAGCCACGACCACAGAAAAACATCACGATTGGTAATCTTTAGTCTGGGACAGCCCAAAATCTTACAATCTGTACCCGGCATTAAGCCAGGTTCACACTGTAGATTTGGCCATCTGAGACAAATGTTAAGAATCCTAAAATATTCCTCTGATCCTAGGCCAAAGTCTTTGATCGCTAGTCTGACATGTTCACCAACAGCCGATTAATGACCGTTGTGATCAAATTTGACCTCAGATGAAATTCTGGCAGTGTCAGAAGATTTGATGCAGAGTCCTGCAGTGTGGCTTCTCCTACGACACTCGTCAAATCAAAAACCAATAGGAGCGCCGAACTTGAGTCTACAACAAACCACCACTTGCTCCAAACACATTGTCTTCATTTTTTCCATTTTTCTTTTTAAGACAAGCCATGATCAAAAAATTAACACTAGATTGTTTTTGTTTGCTAGCCACCATTAGCCTGGCTAACGCCAGACCCAATTTTCGTTGAGACTTGGGTCTGGGAACCACATGTACATTTTCTCGTATTTGAGGCGTGGTTTACGAATGCCCGGCGCCATTTATTGGGTGCTAAGAATGTCTATCAAATGCGCCTGTACGTAGCTCATAGCCAATCGTTTCCATTATACCAGATGACGTATGTAGATGTAATGGTTTAACGCCAAAAGCTGCTCTTTTTTCAAAATAAACTTGCATTCTAAACTACTTAGAACAATATCTAAGGCTGCATCAAAAGGTGCTTAGTTGTGTCTCATAGATGTCGTCATCGTCTTGCTGCTCCCACCCCGTTCTGTGATTGGTTCCCTAGATGAGGCGAAAGTCTGGTCCATGGTATCCAGACTGCCTTTCAGCGTGAATAAAATCGCGCTGCGCAAAAGGCAGTATGGGGAAACCCAGGCTAAGCCACCATTGCAATCCGGCATATAATGTAGCTCACAGTCTCGTGTCACGGATTGTTGACTGCCTTACAGTCAGACTACAGTGTGACATGGCTTACAGTCTAAAGGACTATTATAAACATTTACATGCCACACTAAATCATCTACATCAGTGGTTAAAAAAAAACAGTGGCTCTTCTTCCCTTGGTGGGCACACAGCATGACCCTGTAAATTTACACTATTAAGAAATAATAAATATATAATACTATTCAAAATCTTACTGGGTTTTTAAAGAACTTTATAAATTATTCAGTAAAGACAATTATAATGTATATAATATATTCATTTCAAATAAATGCTGTTCTTTGAGTGATGAAGCCAATCAGTATATGGGGATGATAAGGAGGCCATGATGATGGATAGAGGCCAAATGGGATTTTTTATGACCATGAGAGTCAGGACCTTGTTTTAACGTCTCATCCGAAGTACGGTGTTTGTTACAGTATAGTGTCCCCATCAATATACTGGGGCATCAGGACCCACACAGACCACAGGGTGAGCGCCCCCTGCTGGCCTCACTAACACCTCTTCCAGCAGCAACCTAGTTTTCCCAGGATGTCTCCCATCCAGGTGATCAGACTCAACCCTGCTTAGCTTCACTGGGCAACCAGTTTTGGGCTACAGGGTGATATGGCTGCCGGTTGAGTTGCGATAAAGATGAAGAGTTGTTTTCGCTTTTCTTTCCACCCGTGAAAAACTTTGTCCTTAGGCAGACAAACTTAGAGTGGTTAAAATTTATTTTAAACACTGTTCTTAAACATTATTACCACAACGTTTGTCTGTGCGCTGCACATTTTACTGAGAATACAATGCAGGCTAGACCAACGCACAAAAACGGTTCCCATTTTGTCTGGACAATCTGTTGTTTATGGATCACAACTTGTAAGTATGTCTAATTATTTGTACTTGTGTTTTCTATTAACAGTTCCAATTCTAGGTTTTATGTAGTTGCTATGATAGATGTAAACGAAGGGCAAAGTTTTGCCTCCACTAGCCTGCTAACTAACATTACAGTATTGATGTAGTGTTTACTTTAGCTTTTGTAAGCTATTGCTTTTGTAAGGCTGTTCACTGCCCCTTAGGAAAATGATCCATGGTTTTGTAAAAGTCCTGTGAAATCCGTTTTATTCCGAATGAAATCCAAATTATTAATAATGTAAAATATGTTACAATCAAGCATGAAAACATATTCTAGTACACCCCAAAAACAAAATCAAGACTTTATGAAAGGGCATAATAGGACCCCTTTAAGAACCACATTCTTAAAATAAAATCTCAACTTTAAATGAAAAATAATTATGGCAGTCCAGACTGAACTCAAAACCTTTTCACAGAAATAAACAATCTATTACGAAACACTACCAACAAACCTGCATGCACATAAGCGTGGAGGTGTAAACCACATTACGCCTGAACAAAAAAGTGGGTTGCTCGCTAATTGGTTCTGTGACTAAATAAAAGCGCCCTTCCATTTTGAATCCTGTGACCTGCCATCCGTTTGTACCATAACAACATATTGTTCCGACCAGTGAGCAATTTTCTCTCCCTATCTTCTTTTTTTCCTTTCAATAAAGCCCAATAAAGACAACTATAAATAATCTCACGGGGGAAATTGAACGTGGTCGTTTTTCTCCTCACCATGGCAACAAGCCTTTTCCCCCCATCGCCTCACCCAACAGAGAGCGCATTGCTCGTGAACTCATGAGGAGTTGGTGAGCAAGTGATACTTAGTGTGAAAAAGCAAGTTGCCATTTCAGTAACAGGGTTAACAGGGAATGGCAGGAGCTTCATGCGGGAAAGAGTCTCAGACGAGGACATTCTATTATTGGCATTTTGTGGAAAGATGGCAACATGCTATGATTTGGACTATAGTATGAATTATAAATGAGGACGTTCGGTCATAGTTTTGGATGTGTGTGTGTGTGTGTGTGTGTGTGCGTGTGTGTGTGTGTGTGTGTGTGTGTGTGTGTGTGTGTGTGTGTGTGTGTGTGTGTGTGTGTGTGTGTGTGAGTCAGCAGCATGTGTTTGTGAGATCTCTGTTTGCGTGTGTGTTAGAAATGTCTTGTGGGTGATATGTACAGTTGGCTGAGAGTGCAATAACAGGCTGCTGATGGGGCTGACGGAAACCATCAGGATCAAACTGACTAGTGAAGCAGGGATACAGCCGAGGGGACCGACACAACACAAACTTCACCCAACAGAATATAAACAACAGTCTAAACACTGCATACGACATGCTAAACTTGCTACACATTTCACGCTACAAACGGCATCTTTTTCTGAAAAACGCAGTGCAATGTTTGTTATAAACAACCCAATTTTCCTCGGATGAACACTTAGTAATGAAGATGATGTACAGCATAGCCTTTCGGCATCCAATCAGAATACACCTCAATACAAAAAGAAAGACCAAACCAGGGAAAACAAGATGAAAAGAAGAAATGTGGAAAATAATTTCTGATATTAGAGGATTTGGAGAGTTCAAATAAAGGTCTGTCATACATTTCTTATAAATAAAACATAAGAAGAAGAAAAATTACCAGACTTCCAGTTCAATGGTCAAGATATTATTGACATTTCCAGGGTTATAAATTATGAATGAATAAAGGTTTTGTGTATTTTTATCATGGTAGGCTATATCATACTCTGTAGGCTACTACTTTAAATTAGATTTTGTTATCATTGCACATTTATGAATGGTACAGACTGTTACTCATGGCCAGATGTCGCTTTAGCCTTTTAGCAAAAGTTTTCAGTCTTTCTGACCAAAAAAAAAAAAAAAAAAAAACATGGCGGGTAATTCAAAATGATTTCTATAATTTTGACAGAAACAAACAATAATGAACATAATTTAACCCAGAGGTATTATGTCCATTTTAGGAGGATACAAAAAAATGTGAGATTATCATAATCTGTACACGAATTAAGGATCGCCTTAGTTTAAAACTCCTATGAAAAAGGCGGCAGGCTTTGGCTCCTCCCTGTATTTTAGTCTGCGTTATTCAACATGTTTTTCAATCCTGCTGCCCAACGCAGCGAGAAGGGTATTCCTGCACAACCGGAGGCTGCAGTTTCAGGACCCCGGTTTCAGGACCCCAGTTTCAGGACCCCAGTTTCAGGACCCTAGTTTTTTGTTACAGCGCTACCTACCGAACTGGATCACCAAAAACAGTAATTTAAGATGGACGACATGGACACCAATCAGACTGTGAGTAGCCTACCCGATATTCAATTAAGTTGTATTTTATAACGTTTAAACGAAGCAAAGTTTACATAGCCAAAGTGAGAGCAGCTAACTATGAATTAAAGGGATAGTTCACTTTCAAATTAAAATTCTGTCATCATTTACTCACCCTCAAGTTGTTTCAAACCTGTATTAATTTATTTCTTCTGCTGAACACAAAGAAATATATTTTGAAAAATGTCAGTAACCAGACAGTAGTCTGTACCCATTGACTTCCATAGTAGGAAAAAAAAATACTATGGAAGTCAATGGGTACAGACTACTGTTTGGTTACTGACATTCTTCAAAATATCTTTCTTTGTGTTCAGCAGAAGAAATAAATGAATACAGGTTTGAAACAACTTGAGGGTGAGTAAATGATGACAGAATTTTAATTTGAAAGTGAACTATCCCTTTAACTAATTTGCATGAATTTAGAATTCGTGTTCAAGTTGTATTACTACGACGTTCGTGGCCATGATTTAATAAATCCTTGTTGGGTTTTATAAGTATATCTAGCCAGCACATTAATTAAACTTAAAAAGATGACAATAGCATGTTGATGTGAGGTGTGTAATATTTACCTGCTTATTCTGTATTCGTGTGAAAACTTGCTTGTTGTTTTACCATATTAGTTAAAGGGAGTGGAAATGGCAAATTAACTGTGTTTGTTTTCCACCAGGTGACATAAATCGTCCACTAAAGGATGGCACATTTTCCATGTTATCTCCATGAATGAAAATGAGAAATGTAGATTTTTTTTAAGTTAGTTTTACTGCACAACTGTAGAGTTAAAAAAATAATAAAGTGTTTAAAAAAAAAACTTTTTTTTAACCCCTTTCACCCCTTATATGTTTGCATCTCTGCATTAAAACTGCTTATCAGAGTGAATGACAAAGACACAAAAGCATCATGTGAGTTATTTCATTCTACTAAATAATGACCCAGTGTCACAAGACTGACGATGATGAAGACGAAGGTACACAGGATCCAATACGAAGTGATTTATTAATACTATAAACTCAGGAACTGACAGAAAGTGTTACAGAGCGTGCCGTGCGTGAAAAAGATTAACACACACAATGCGCAAACATTTACAGACTACTGAAGACTGGACACAGATGACCTACACAGTATTACTACACAGTAATACACAGAGGTAACGAAACTAAATGATGTGCAGCTGTAGTGGAACATGGGAACAGATGATTGGCGGGAAACAAAGACCAAGAAACATGTGACTGATGACAAACTGAAAGTCCATGAAAGTAAAACTAATGATGAACAAAACTGAGTGCGTGTGACATAACGCCCCCCTTAAAACAAGCGTGACCTCACGTTTGGGTCAGGAGAAGGAGAAGGCTTAGGAGGAGGGTGTGGAAATGGTGTAAGTATGGTGACAGGTGATGGAGAAGGGATGGTGATGGCAGGCGGCGGAAGAATGGTGACAGACAACGACGAGCCCACGACGGCGATGATGGTGTACTCCCGATGGCACAGACCCAGAGCACAGTGACGAGGGAAGGAGGAGCCAAAGTGGTGTAGAGAGACTGACGTCAACTGGGGGACGACCGACAGAGGCAGAGCCGATGGATCCCAGGGAGCGGATGGAGAGCTGATGGAGAAGAGTGACATCACTGGCATGACGCCTAGGCGATGCCGCGGTGACGATCGTCTGAGGAAGAGCCAGACTGCCCGAGGACTGAGGCGATGCCGGTGTGATGGAGGACCGAGGTATACACGAAGTAAAGGAGGAGCCCGCTGCAGACGTAGGGGTGGAGGAACAGAGCGTAGTGGAAAATCCGCAAGTCCGTAACGGAGGTGGTGTACGACTGTCGAAAGGCCGAGGGTGTCTGGTTGAGCCGGAGGTGGGAGGAGCCAAGGTGCAGCCGACAGGCCGAGACGGAGCGAGACGATCTGAGGCCGGAGGCGGAGCCACTGGATCTCTCAGCTCAGGCGCTGATGGTGATTGAAGGACCTGCGGCTCGACATGACTGCTTGGCATTGCAGGAGATGGTGAAGGGCTGCAAACTTCCAGCAGGTTGGGCTTGGGCTTGAGGACTGGCTGAGCAGGGTGGTGACGGAGGCAGATGGAGATTTGAGAGGGTTGAAGGTAACAATACATTGTTCATGCAAGTGTCTGTGCTGTCTAAAAACAGTGATGGAGTTTCAGAGGAACAGATAAAAAGTTCATACAGTCCATAGAGCTGTCCAGAAACAGCGATGAAAAACCAGAAACGGAGTGGGATAGGGTGGGAGTCGATACCTCCGCACTGAAGTCTATATTCTAATTCAAGGTTTCCAGGGTAACCAAGGTTAAGGGGGTTCCGTGTGCGCATGCGTTGGGAGTGAGAGTGGCACAAAAAAGAGGTTATCGTTTTAAGCTCTGGTGCGAAATTTAACTTCTTATTGAATAACTAAAACACTTCAAACATAACAGTATGGTGGTGGAACGGGCTCTGGGTCCGGGTGTGTTCTGGACTGGGGATAAACAGACAACGGACGATTGCGTCCCTCCAGTTCAATCCAGAGGTGTCTGGGAGGTCTATGGGATGATGGTAATTCGCCCCGATCCAGAACAGTGACTGCGAAACTCGTCGTCAAAGGGGCTGGTGACGGCAAGAAGGAAGAGTTGTCCAGTGAAGGTAAAAAAAGTCCAGGTTCTCATGAGCAATAATAGAAAACCACGCAACATAACCCATTTGGTCGGTCGATCTGTCACAAGACTGAACACAGAGGAACTAAATACACAGAGGTAACAAACTAAATAATGTGCAGCTGTGGTGGAAGATAGTGTCTTTATTCCATTAAAAAAAAAAGAGTAGTGAATTTTGTTTTCATGAGGAATTTAAGTAATAACTATAAGGCCATTTTACAATATATATATTGTATGTTGTGTCCTTTCTCAGCTTGATAGACAGCTAAAAGCCTCAAAAAATTTCATTATATATATGTAGCAAATTACACATTATTTTACTTTGCATATTATTTCCCAGAAAAGATGAATGGTGTCTTTCTAGATTATCTTGATATATTTTTCATTTAGATCACGGCAGGAGACACATAACGTCATCCTCGCAGGAGAACATCTAACATGTGTTAGCCTGAATTAATGTGAAATTGCATAAGCAGTTGAGCTCCTAATTCTCAGGAAAGCTAAAACAACAATTATGAAAATGGAAGTGGAAAAACAGGAAGTAGGAGGTGGAAGCAAAATAGGCACTCACAAAAAAAAACAAAGCAATAAAACAACACAATCCACTCAATACAAATCCAATTGTGGGGATTTAGCATTAGCAGAAGCTTAGCATGTTCAGGTCAAAAGGTGAATAATCTGATGTGACATAAGTCTCTGTGGTTTTCTTCTAATGCTGTACCAGCTCCTCAGTCTCTTAGCATTAGCGCTGATGTGCAGGTCAGTTTAACTTTTAAAACAGGTTAATAGACTAAACTCCCTGTGCTCTTTTGACATGATGTGTCGGGAAATGTTTGATCTTCGGTAGTAGATTCAAAAGAAGGGGGAAAAGCTCAACGTTTTTAAATGTTACAAAGTAGACTCTAATGAGAGAGCTGCTTTTGAATATCAAGTTATGGAAGTTTAAATGTGTGTATGTGTGTGAGGCATCATATTACAAACTGAAATATTAGATTTAAAGGATGAGATAAACCAAGGTCCTACTCTCTGTGGTCATTAAAAATCCTAAAAATCCCAAATTTGCCCATTGACCTCGGTCCATCATCATGGCTTCCTAATCATCCCTATACAATGACTATTCTCATCACTGTCTCCTCTCGACCAATAATCTGATGTGTGGTGGGCGTTCTGGCGCAATATGGCTGCCGTCGCTTCATCCAGGTGGATGCTACACATTGATGGTGGTTGAGGAGATTCCCCCCTTCTATGTAAAGGACTTTGAGTGCAAAATTATTATTATTATTATTATAAAGGCACAGTATGTAATTTTGTCAGCTAGAGGTTGCATATTCAAAACAATAACAAAGCTGCAGCTTGATGGGAGGGAGTGTGGAATGATGGGAGTTTTCATCTTCACCTCCACGGCCAATGGAAATCAATCCGAAATCACAAATCATGTTCATGGATGAGGTAATAAAATAAAGTTTTATAACCGTTGCATTTGATCGCGTGATTTTATTTCATTCTAATGAATTAGATGCAAGTAACGTATAGTTTAATGCTAAATTACTGTAACTTTATTTGTCGAATTAAATGGTTGGGTAACGTAGCACAGTAATACACGTTTAAAACTTACTGACTTACTATTTATGTATAACACAAACTGCAGTTAATTACACTGTCATTCACCAGACTTGTTGAACAGTGTTAGGAAATGCAACACCGATATAGATCTTAATTTTATTTCTCCTCGTCCAAGATCATTTGATACAATTTTATGGGTTCGGGTCATTTTGACTCATGAAGGAAGGATTTGTTAAAAAATGTATGGACAGGATGAGGGTTAAATTTCAGTCTGTTCTTCACACAAAGCTATCTCATGTCTTCAGAACACTTGAAATATAGAGTATGAGTCAAATGGAGTTTTTTTTATGGAGCATTTTTTGTCACTTTTGATACACGGAAAATACCATACTGTGCATTCTGTTTTTGCAGAAAGGAAATCGCACAGCTTTGGAACACACGACACGAGCGCATGACAGAATATCCATTTTTGAGTGAAGAATTCCTTTAATTCCCACGGACTGGCTTTTAAAATCCCCCTGCTTTTCTGCTGATTTAGTGGTGTGATTAAACACAAGCCGATCGCGAAACACTATTGAGCAAACAGCTGCTCTAGATTTCATGAGTGAGTATCAGATCTGCAAAACTGGACACAAACACAAACATATTCTCCAAGAGGCTTTCACACTCACATTCTCTCATATTTCATAACTTTCGTATATTAAAAAAAGAATGGTGCTTAGTTCCTGGAGCAAAACCCACTGAGAATCACAGCTATAAAAGGAGGATATGTTTTCTATTAGGTCCCTTTGTTGCAGTGATATAACCAGAGCTTTTGGCCTCTGCTTGGTCTCTGCAGGAGGAGCTTGAGTGGCAGGACTGTTAACGTGTTATGACACTTCGGAAAGCCACTGTGCCCTGTGTATGATGACTACAGACACGAGCCTCTCTGCAGAGGATGAAGACTGAGAGCGAAAATAAGGAGAAAGGGTTGAAGGATAGGAGAGGTAAGAGATGGAGGGATGCGTTGCGAAATAAAGGAAGAGAGGAGGGTGTAATAGTCTTTTGTTTCCCATGGCTGTTGGGTTTCAAAGCAGCTCTCGTGACATCATTACCCCGTTTGTACTGTACACCTCTCAGTCTGTCCCCGCGGCTATAGCTTTCATCATGGCATCCAAATGCCCCGTAAAACCCAAGGACGCAAACTGACAGACATACACACGCACACTTTCTTGTGCTCTGATTCTTTCACACATACTTTTATGCAGAGGCTGAGTGAAAGAAGAATAAATAAGAAGATGGTGCAAGCTTTTTCGAACGCTGCAAATGTTCAAAAATGCAAATGCATTTGAATTCTCACGACTAGTCTGCCATAGCGAAGAACAAAACCTGAGAGGAAATGCAGTTGAAATGCCCAAAGCGGAATTGTTCTAATACAAAGCCTTTGCACATGAAAAGCTCCACTGAATGTCAGAATGCAGGAATAATGTGAAAGAAGTGTTTGGTAGAATGTATGTGGTATGATTCTCTCAGATGGAGATATTATCTATTATCATAACAATAAACATCTAAAAGGTCTAGAAACATAACTCTCTTGCATGCTGTTGCATTCCATTCAAAGTCGGATGTGGGATATTCCAACTTGATATATAAGACTTTTGATGTCAGATGCTCACAAGATGAATATATGTAAAAGCATTTGCTGTAGCATTTGTTTTTCAGGACAATTCTGCCATGCAAAGGCAGAAACATGGCAGAACTAAGAAAAATGGCTTCAAAGAATTTCAATTGAATTTAAATAGTTACAGAATAATCACAATCTAAAAGATGTAGTATTAGACAACAATACTGTCTAATGTCTAATAGTGGTTGCCGAATTATTAACAGAGAAGATCAATTACTATCATACATCAACATTTTGAAGTCAGGGTTGAAAATTGTCAAGTTTCCAAGTTGAAGTTATTGGAGTTGGATGGAACACAAAAATGTTCTTCACTCAGCTTTCGTTTGAGGCTAGTCAGTTGTAATAACCGCGGTTATTATTACTGCAAGATACTGTACATCGTCTAAAGTTGTGGTCACATTATTAGCAAAATGTTGGTGAAAAATGTTCAATGCTTACTGTCAATGCTGTAGCAATGCTTAGCTCACACAGTCACTTTCAAACCAAGCAGTTTTCTGTAAGTCAACACAGTGAATCCACGTGACCTGTGAACCTGTTGCAAAATCTGCCAGTGGAAATATTTCGCCCTGACACAAAATTCCAATTGAAATGACTTCATTGAACAATGTTAAAAGTGACCGCACCAAAAAAATAATGTCAGTAGGGATGCACCAATATGAACATTTTGGCCAATAACCGTTAATTCTTAATAATATTGAAAACCGTTAACTGACACTATGGGCCCTATTTTAACGATCTGAAACGCAAGTGTCAAAGCGCAAAGCGCAAGTAACTTTGTGGGCGGATCCCGGCGCTGTTGCTATTTTCCCGGCGGATAAACGACTCTTGCGCCCGACGCAAATCTAAAAGGGGTTGGTCTGAAGTAGCTTCATTATTCATAGGTGTGGTTTGGGCGTAACGTGAAATAAACCAATCAGAGCGTCCTCTCACATTCCCTTTAAGAGCAGACGCGCTTGTTCCATGGCGGATTGCTATTATAACGGCGGGTTTGCCGGCGCACGCCAGGAGCAGGTCACAGCCAAAGAGACCGATGTTCTCGTCAGGGCCGTAAAACACAGAGAAGTGACATTGGGGATGATGGGAGAAACCCACCCAAATTAGCTTCGGTTAAACAGGCGTATCATTTGGGTAAATGTGTAGCCTAATCTAGATTTTTTTTTTATTAAATCTAGATAGATCTTTTTCACATCTTCACGGACACAACCTCCCTCGTGTGTTAATATTTTTCCTTGTAATAATGTATGATTTGCAAAAATGAAAACTGCTGCGTCTGTTTATAATTATTAGAGAATCAAAGTGGATGCGCGTTAACACGCTACATTATGGCAAAGCACGCGCCCTTAAAATACCATATCACTAACGCGCAACGCGCCACTGTCTTTAGACTGTTTTTTTCCTGGTCAGTGGCACAATTGCTTTCTAAAACTGGAAAATAGCACCAGGGCAGTTTTGCGCCGGAACACGCCTCCTCTTTGCGCTGAACCGCCCCCGCGAGCGCATGTTCATTTCCTAATTTACCGACGTGCGTCTGTGGAGGGAAAAGTCCGCTGTGCGCGGGTGCAAAATAGGAATGATACATGCGTCGGTGTTCAAAGTCAATTGCGCTGGGTGCAAGATAGGGCCCATTGGCCGATAAATCTAAATCTAAATCTAAATTTTTATATAATTTTAAGAGCCTACAGGGTTACAAAAACACCATTTTCACCATTAAGATCCATGTCCCAAGCACACAATTCTCATTATAATTGTATGTAGCCTACTGTATATGATGTAGTGACGTATGCACGTACATTCCAATCATATTTCAAGCGATTCAAAACCATCATGGCGAACAGTGCGCATCTGAAGTGTTTTAGCTGAAAGAAATAATAAATTATTTATCGGCTTTAATTTTTCGGCCAAATTTTCTTATCAGAACGATAACATCAAAAATGAACATATATCAGCCGATACCGATATGGTGGCCGATTTATCCATAGACAGTATATAAACTGGACACAGCGACCTCAAAGGTTTCAACAGAGAAAAGTGAAGTCAATTAGAAGCACTCACTTCCTTATGACTGAGCGTAGTGCGCATGCTCAAACTGACGTAGATGAGACGTGAGCAACCTGTCTGACAGTTGTAAGTCTTCTAGTAGCTGTGCCGAGAGAAATCTGAATCATTCCCTTCCGAATCTCGCAGAGACGGAGAGAGTGAGTATTAGCGGTCCATGAGCTAGCAGCAGGAGCAACTTTATGACTCTCTTTGGGCTTCTCCATTTACTTTATGCCTCCACGTCCCCCCGATTGCTTGCGAGCTTGTCCGCCTGTCTATGCGGTAATTTCTCGACTGTGCGACAGAGTCGAGTGGTTATGACGCAATCGTTAGCCTATTTTTACAAAAACTGCTTCTACGGGGCCATAACGTAAGATACAAGGCAATGGAGCCTTTTATACATTGTCGTGTTTCTTTAGAAATAAATAATGGACAAATGGAGTCTTTAAACGCCTCAGATGTAAAGTTATTCGCTGTCAAAGTAGAATGACAGCTCCCTTTTAGAATGTAGAATGTAGAATGACAGCTCCCACTATTCGCTCCCAAAATGAATGGGAGTCAATGGAATGCTAACAGCATGTGATGGCTTGATAGCCAATGGCGGCCCCCGGGGAAGCTTCAGTTTCCGGCGGATGGATTACCCCCTTGGATTTATTGTGCATCCCTCAGTAACTAAGGTAGGACAACTAGCTAACTTAGGCTAAAAGTCTGCTTAAACACACAGATGAGTTTAATACAGCAAATATATTTACATAAAAAGATTTGAAAGACAAATTGGGTGTTTTTCAAAAGTGCAACTTGGAAACAAAAGACATTATGTCAAGTTGGCCACTGGTCTAGAGCATTTCAGCCTGTTTACTTTGTTTCATAACCGGCTGAGTATTTAGCCAAGTGTCTGAATACTGCATGGGCATCATTTTATCTTAGTATAACCTAAAGCGGGTCTGACTAGTGTGCTGAAATTTAATTAAGAGCCCCATGTAGGGACATTGATCAAAAAGGAATGACAACATGTGCAAACAGCTGTGACAGCTATGAAGGTCTATGTAATTACATTGAATTTATATTGAACACCAGATAACCTGCTTCTAGTAGCAGCGTTTCGATACAAAATCTGGTACACTGTTTATAAAATTGAAAACTATAATCCATGAAACATGAATTACTTTATAAAGATAAACAAAACTCATTCATTCATGGCAATAAAGGGTCAGTTTCTTGCAAGAAAATGTGTTTATTTCCTCATACTGTCTTAATGAACTTGATAATTGATGTCAGTTCGGCACCTTCTCTTCCCAGGTTGCATTGCAGAGGGAAGGCAGAGTATCAGGGAGCACCACAATGCTTTTATCGCCGAATAGCGATTTAGCCTTAATGAGCTTCACAAGTCTCGGCAATGAGGTGTGAAATCAAGAGTTTATGAAAAAAATGGTAAATGAGTTTTTAATTTCATTGTTGCAAACACGGCAGAGAGCTGCGTTTGTAATTGCCAAACAACTCAAAACAGCGAATTAGGAGAGACACGCTGACTTTGATGAGTTTAACTTGTTTGCATTGACTCCTGAAAGTTTTTGTGCTTCGCAAGTGCCACCATTGCAGAGAAAAGAATCATTCCATAACCCAGATAACACCCTGTAACATGGGGAGAAAAGAAACAACTAATCATTTTCCGCAAATGAGGTAATTATTTTGGGTTAATGGACTGAAATGCTTAAAGCCAAGAGGCCTTGCCGTCTAAAACACTGCCACATTTTCTTGGTTTATTATGACTCATTTATAATTGAATCATGAAAACAAGTCATTAACATTCATTTGAATAATGCATATAGTTCCAAGTGGTACATATGACACAATATTGGCTCATTATAATTATTAAGCAACCATTTAGGTGGTCAATAGTAAGTGCATTTAACTTGGGCTTAATGGTCATTTTTTATTTAGTCATTTTATTTGAATGTCTTTAGATGCCGTCAATGCACAAACCATTTACTCTTCCGTTCTTCCCATTCTAAGATCCCGACACGTCCTTACCGCACAAAATATAGCACTAATGAAGCACGCACATGCACACAAAATAATAATCTACCTAAATTACCATGTCTTCATCCCTCTCATTCACTCCCATTGACTCGGTATCCGTGGATACACTGCTGAGCTGGTGCTCTTTGAAGTCTTCCTCGAGGCTCCTTTTCAAATATCACCCATTTTGTGGAAGCAATTGAATTTTCCTTGGCAGTGGTGTTAAACATTAACCCCGCTAGACCAATTGATATTCCGAACGTGGTGCCCCGAATACTGTTCCTTTCTTCCTAAACTCCAGCCCCAGTTCCCAGAGTAAAGTCTGTGCATCATACGGGTCTGTTTCTCACTGCGCTGGATTCAGTGCATATTACAGCTCTTTAAAAAGAGCTTCAGTTAGAGTCGAGCTTAGAGAGTTTGATACTTTTAACATCAAAAAGCTCCAGGCAACAAATCTGGTTTTCTGGCAGGAAGGACAGCGCTCGGCCTTTAGAGATCTGACTACAGAAAACCACTCTGGATAATGGTGTGAGCTGCAAAGTGTTTAATACCCACAGATCAGTTTTCAGGTCCTGTGATGATTCCATGTCTTTGGTTACATTGGATTATGTTTGACTGGTCCACATGAACCAAAGGGCAAAATGAGATTATAGCTCTATTCGAATTGGACTTGTTTTCTGATCACCCTATGTCTGTGATTTCACCAACATCTCCGTGTTTATTACAGAGGTTTGGTAGATGTGTTACAGTGGTTTGTTACAGTGGTTCCATGCATAAGTGTATATAGGCTATATATATTTGAATGGAATGTGTATCTATATCATTTTCATTTTCGAAACATTTAACTTCATGTGAATTTTGTGGCTGCTTATATTAAACCCACGCAAGTGCGCAGGGTCACTCTGTGGTCAAACCAATCAAATTTCGGAAACGTCCCCCATTGAAAATGACAATTTTCACCTGAGATTTGGAGACAAATTAGAGGGGTGTAAAAGTAACTTTAGAAATATGGCAGCATCATTATTTTATTTTTACACAGAGATTGGCAGGTCTATTAGTAAAATCTGTTGACTTTAGCAATCTTTGTTGCATTATATGCCAACGGTGACAGTTCAAAAATGACAAAAAAGCACTTCTTGTGTGT